>NC_136488.1:125480473-125507973 GCF_053919585.1 Euprymna scolopes
TAGTTGCATTCTTCAATTGTTTTCATAATAGAATTGACAATGCACATTCTTTTCTTAAAACTATTTTATCTCTAAGCTACACAATGGTTTGTTTTTTACATTCCATTTGCTAATTCTATCTCGTAATCTATTTCTAAACCTAAATTACGAGGTTCGAATTTCGTCTATTCTATTTCATTTTCATTTTAACTAAATCTCTCTATTTTTATACTTACATGAAAAGGGGGACAACCCTTATCATGTAACACTATCATGTCTGACAGTGACACAATGTTAAACGAGCGAGGTCGGAGATGCGCCGCTGTACCACTCATGTTCTCTATTGATCCAAGTTATGACAACAGGACCATTACCAGCACCCTCAAAATGCAAATCCAGACGGCTCAACGCTTAGGGATACAGCTCAAGGAAGTTTCCGGCCACGGTTATGGTCGTTGGTATGGTTTCAAGTGAGAACCCCATTATGTCAGCTCACATCTTCGAAGTATGCTTGCAAGTCAACACTAAGTTGTACCTGGATATGCTGAAGAATGTTGTAATCCCCGGGTGCAATCAGATGCCCGCTGGCAGACCTTCGGTGTGGCAGCAGGACTCTGCGTCGGCCCACAAGTCCAAAGAGTTTGTACTCTTTACTCACTGGCCCCTCCTTACTCGACCTGAACTCACTAGACTACTTCGTTCGGTCATACGTCAAGAACATCACCAACATGACATCCTATAACACCAAAACCAGCCTGATCGCCGCCGTCCGCCGAGTATTCGCTGAGATCCCGCCGGCGCTAGTAGAAAAGGCATGCTCCCAGTTCCGGACCCGTATCAGGGCGGCGGTTGAGGCTATTAGCGTCTACATTGAATAGATGTCAGCTCTACCACACAATCAAGTTACCTGAATTGATTTTTTTCAATAAAAGTTTTAAAATAATACTGTAGTATTGTTTTCTTTAGGGCGTCACATTTATCGTCGTACCACCCTGCACAAACAGTCATTTCGCCTACAGTTTATTTAGTGCAATGTATAAACTACTGTTTATTTGTACTAAAATTGTATGTTTACATTTGTCTTTCTATCATGCACGAGCTAGTGCTTTCTATCTACCTAGCTATCTAGCTAGCTCACTATTTCACTAAGTAACTTGTCCGAATTAGCACTATCTATCTGCTGTTGTCTTTTTCGTTATCTACCAATAAACACATGCATATTAGCTTTGATTTCGCTTTGTTGAAAAAAGAAAAAAAAATGCACACAACAACAATTGAATGTAAGGACAATCAAAAAAGATTAAAAAGCTTTTAATACAAAATAATAATGCCATTTTTTTAAAAAATTATTCTTTGCAACTGGTTATATTTTTCATCATTTTTTTTATTCTCAAAATCCAATTCTCTTCTTCTCTATCTGTCGCCCCTCCTCTCCTCCATCTCATTCCCTCTTTATTAATTGCTTTTATTCATCCATTCTTTGATTTTCGGGGTGTGTTTTTTTTTCTTTTTTTTTTTAACCTTTCCTTTTTTTTCTTCTTTTAACGCGGAAGTTTCTCATTTCTGCACTCCGTGACACATCATCAAAGGGGCCTCTTTTTTTTTTAACGACCTTTGTGTCTTTCATCTTTTACCGGCTTGCTTCGAAGAAAGAAAAGCAAATAAACAAAGTCGGAGACGATATAATAAATAACAATAAGAAGAGGAAGAAATAAAATGTGCATCGTTTCAATCGTTTAATTCAAAATGGCGAAATTTCGCTTGTGTACGCGCGCATTTAGCTGGCGATCAGCCTCTCCTTATCTAGTTCTATCATCATCATCACCATCATCATCACAACCATCACCACCAGCTGAAGAGCTTAAATAATTAATATCTCTATCTATCTATCTATCTATCTATCTATCTATCTATCTATCTATCACTCTCTCTCTCTCTCTCTCTCTCTCTCTCTCTATATATATATATATATATATATATATATATATATATATATATATATATATATTTTTGTCTTTACATAAGCAGTAGTTTGTTGCTACACAGTCATGAGCATGTTTCGGTCTACCAGTATTTACCAACTTGGTAAATTGGTGTAGTAACAAATGCAACTTGCTCTACTTCTGTATTGACCACTCTCGTATGAACCTCGTTATATTTCACTGGTTAACCTACCTTTGGAAAATAGCAACCTCAAATTATATATATATATATATATATATATATATATATATATATATATATATATATATATATATATATATATATATATATTTCGTAATATATGAGAAATTACTTTTTTTGAATTCATGCACTTATGTTACCGTGCTAAAATAATAACGTCAGTATTTAGAAAGCCATTCATAACACATCGAGAGCACAGAGTTTTGTAATAATTTTTTACTTTCACCTAACAATTTTATTAGAAAATAGCGTATAATTTGAATTTAACGTGAAAATACGATTTTAAAAACTAGCACGGTAACATAAGCACATCAGCACTTTTTTTTATTATTATTGGCGTCTACGATTTATATAATGTAAAATAAAATAAATGCTGTTTAAATGTTAAAACTTTTTTTTTTTATTTAATAAACAAATATTTATATTATGCACCTAATCATTAAAATCTATAATAACTTGTATAGAAATTACATATATTTAAAAAGTAAACAATATTAAAATAAACTGTTACTGGTTTCATTGTGTTACATATAATGAGAACGGGATCTATTTTTTTTTTTTAATATAAGCAAACGTACAGAATAACTGATTACCCTTCTTTCTTGTTTATTTGCAATGCAATTACAAATCAATTGTTACAAAAAGAAACAAAATAAGTTTCATTTGGTAGAATACTTATTTTCATCTTCCATATTCCTCTGAGCTCTCTAGCTAAATGTATTTGCTCCGCTTCTATTTCTCCTTGATCTTCACTCTGTGGGCTGCTGGGACAGCAAAATCTACAATATGACATGTCTTATCTGTAGTGGTAACTAGTATGACATCCAGTCGTCTTGCTTGGATGAATTTATCCGTTTGTATATCCATGTCCCATAAGATTTTGTGACTTTCATTTTTAAGTACTGCTGCCGGTTTGTGTTTGTATCATTTGTTTAGGTGTTCAAAATTCAGTTACCTGCATAATTACCAGTGTACAGCCTTCCCCACTTGATCGTGTCTATTCTTATGTTGTTTTGGGGCTAGTTTGCTGCATTCGTTTATTATGTGGTTTATTGTTTCGTCTCTTTGTCCGCAGAATCTGCATTTACTGTTTTTGTATGTGTCTTTTATGTGGTTGGTTTTAATCGCGTTATCTTGTGCGGTTGTTATTAGAGATTCAGTTTCTTCTGTTAAGATTTCCTTTTTGTAGCCATTTTCAAGTGTTTTCATTAGTCTCATCTTATGAATAATCCATGTAGTTGTTTCTGTTTCCATTTTTCTTTTCTCGTACTATCACTAGTTTCTTCTGTTTCTGTTTTGTTTGTTTTTTCAGTGTCTTTTGCTGCAGTAATTATTCTTTCAGTGTTCCGCATTATGTATTTTTCTAATATTTTCCTTGTCATTTACGCAGTCTTTTATGTACACCGGCTCTCTTCCTCTGTTTTTTTTTCTTTTCACATCGGTCAGTATCATCCTTTGGATATAGTGCATTGTGCATAGTCATGGATTTCCTGGTTTTCTGATCGAGATGCCTCAGTTCCTCTTTTGCCCAACTTATAAAGGTCCAGAATATGTTAATAGTGACACTGCCCATGTGTGTATACCTTTAATTAAGTTTCGACTATATAGCTTCGTTTCGAGAAGTTTTCTTGCTTTTATGAGATATTCCTTTCCAATTTTCTCTTTAATTTCTGTTGTTTTAATGGTTTCTGCTTCCAGAAAACCCAAATATTTTTAGCTATCATGTTCACCTAGTCTCCTCATCTTAGTTTGGCTGTGTAGTATCATACCTTCCGTTGCTTCCAGTTTTCTCCTTCTCGTGATAAGGAGTGCACACTTTTCCATGCCGAATTTCATTCAGATATCCTGACTGAAGATTCTGGTTGTATTTATTAGCGTCACTAATTCTTTCTTGGCTTTCATAAACAACTTCAGATCATCCATGTACATTAGGCGGTTCATTCTTTTATCTGTATTAGTGAATTTGAATCCGGCTTGGCATTTTCTTATTATGTTTTAAGGGGACTCATGGCTATGATGAATAATAGTGGTGATAGGAATAACCTTGGAAGATACCTCTTTGTATTTTAATCTATTGTATGTATTATCCATCAGCTGTTAATTCAAGTCTCCATGTTTTCATTGCATTTTCTATCAAATTGATATCCTTGCTTGGTATTTTGTACATTCTTAGGCATTCTATTATCAATGCTTGCAGGATTCTGTCATACCCTTTCTACGCCATGGCCAAGTTCTTTTTTTCTAATTTCTACCTCCTTCGGGATCTTTTAGTCTATGTATAATAGGTAATATGTTCCTCTTTTTCCTTTTTGACATCCTTTCTGTTCCTCGGGAGGCAGTCCGCGATTATGAAAGGAATGATAAATTTATTATCTCAGCTGTGCTGTTAATATTTTCCACATTGTAGGTAAACATGTAATAGGCCTGTTGTTGCTGCGGAAGGTTTCTTTTTTCTGCATCTTTTTTGCACACAAGTGGTTTTAACATTAGTTGTCCATTCTGGTACTTGTACTGTTTGCATACATCTTTTCAGGTTGTGAATTACTAGTGTTATTGTTATTATTATTATTATTATTATTATTATTATTATTATTATTATTGTTATTATTATTATTATTATTGTTATTATTATTATTATTATTATTATTAGTAGTAGTAGTAGTAGTAGTAGTAGTAGTAGTGCCACAAAAGAAACTTTCACACAGATCATCAAAGATCTCACTGAAAACAGCCTGAGTGACAACAAGTATCCCTAGATTTCCAGTACTCTCCAACTCTTTCGATAACATTTGCAAATAAATTTGCATTATCGCAACAGTCACTCGCCATTGATTTCTCAAGTCTTTCCAGATTTCCAGAAATCATCATCTTTTTCGACAACTTTTGCAAATAAATTTGCACCATCGCAACAATCGCTTACCATTGATTTCTCGCTGACAGTGACCATTGGTCTTCCTTAGAATTTGGGTGGCAATAAGCCTCCTCAACGTCCCAGTCCACTCTGCACTAATCCAGTGGAGGTCTGGTAAATGCTTTCACTCCTGTCTCCCATCCTCCTTGGCCCTTCAGCATTTTTTCTGGCGGGGGTGAGGTGGAGGAGAGGATTATGGGTAGAGAAAGGTAAAGAAGATGGGAAAGTTGGGGAGATGGGAAGGTGAAGGAGATGAGAGAAGGAAAGAGATGAGAGGATGGAGATGAGAGGGGGAATAATAATTATTATTATTTACATTTCTTTTAACCATTGCATAGCCAACTGACCGCGCTCGCATCCCTGCTGGAATATATATATATATATATATATATGATAGCAGGGAAACTCGACATTACCCGGCATTGAATGAGGATCATTTAATATTCCACACTTCTAATACTTCAACGAAATCGGTGCAATTGCCTATTTCTTAACCAAATAATCAAATCAATTGATTGCTTACTCTAGTCAGGGACCCTCAGTACTGCACTGGGAGGAAGCTCTCGACAATGCATTGTAGTTCACATTTCACTTTTATAATTGCTTGAATTACAGTTAAAAATGCAAAAGTCGAATACAACACGGAAGTTCTGTAGTAAACCACGCTCTTCCCAATTGTTTACATCTACTTGCGCAGCAACCATTGCTCAGAGGCCACATGCATACAGATTTATCAGGCATAAGTTCAGTACAAACAGACAACAGTTTATAGAAGCTAAAAATAATTGTAAGAACGAAGTAGCGACAGCTTAAAGATAATATACCAAAAACATCAGAAAAAATATTGATGCGCAGGATATTTCATGAGTTCTAGAAAATCTGCAACAGTGTAGTAAATAATGGGCAATCAACAATTCCCCTATTATCCAACAATCATGTGGTTATTGTCACGGCAACCGAGAAAGTTTACATGCTTACCCGTCAGTTTGCCTAAAACTCTACGTTGAACCCAGCAACCCACTCCCCTCCCTGATTTTTCTTTGGGGACTGAAATCACGCTAGACGATCTTAAAATCACCCCTTCTCAAGTACATGATATCATAAAATACCTAGCCACCTCAAAAGCATGTGGACTTGATCTCATCCCGGCTGTACTATTAAAAAAATGCTCCGCTGAGGTTGCTCCAGCTTTCTCCGAACTCTTTAACAAGTGCCTTAACGAATCATGCTTTCCTAACTGCTGCAAAACTGCTTCTGTGCTAACAGTTTACAAAAATTCTGGCGAAAGAACTGACCTATTAAATTACCCCATTAGCCCTACCCCTCTTTTCGCTAAAATATTTCAGTCCATAATTAATTAAGCTCTAGTCCACCACCTTATAGATGCTAAACATTTGTCCAACCATCAATATGGGTTTAGGCAAGCCCGTTCTACTGCAGATATTCTAACTGTAATCTTTGGACGTATATACCATACAATGAATAAAGCAGAGAGGGAAGGGCAGTAGCCGTAGATAAATCTAAGGCTTTTGACAGGGCATGGCACGATGGTCTTCTCATGAAAATCAGATCCTATGGTATTACTGGACGAATATTTAACATAATTAAATTCTTCCTAAATAAGAGAATAATTCAGGTTGTCCTCGATGGTCGTACAGATAAACAATATAATATAAATGCGGGTATATCTTAAGGGTCAATTCTTGGACCTTTATTATTCTTGATGTTCATAAATAACTTCCCTGATAAAATAGTCTCTGAGATGGGTATATTTGCGAACGACACCATGCTCTATAACAGACACGAGGAGAAAAGGAATGAACACATATCCAAGGCAATGTCGAAAACCTCCAGTCTGTAGTGGAATGGGGTAAAAAATGGATAGTAACGTTCAATGCTGCCTAGACTATGCCCGTTTCTTTTAATAATTATAAGAAACCTTCCCAACAACTAATAACTGTGGCTAATGGTACATTACCTAAAAGTATTTCGTTCAAATTCTTCGGGTTAACGTTCACAGGGAACATGAGCTGAACAGATACATCGATGGCGTTGCCGCTGCTGCTGCGAGGAAGGTGGTCTCTCTCTATAGTGCTAGAAAGTTACTTACGCCTGTAAGTATCCTATACCTTTATAAGGCCAAAATTCGCCCATGTATAGACTATTGGTGTCACGTTTGGGCTGGTGCATCTGCTACTAGTCACCCACTCCTGGACAGTGTTCAAAAGAGAGTCGCCAACCTGGTCCTGAACTGTCATCTAAGCTTCAACCTCTGTTCCATCGACGAAATGTTGCATGCATCTGTCTGTTTTACAAGTATTTTAATGGTGGATGTCCCGACTAACTTCAAGCTCTTGTACCCCCTCGATGTAAATAACCCCAACAAACCCGAAAAACCCCACCCCTGCACAGTAGAGATCCCTAGATGTAAGAAAAACTTCTACTCTATCTTTTTCTTCCACAGAACTGCTAGACTTTGGAATTCCCTTCCGAGTTCCTGCTTTCCAAACTGTACTGACATGCAGAAGATCAAGTGGAATGTGAACAGACATGTTGCTGCTCAACTCCCTCCATAGCATCCCTGCAACGTATGTCCCTGATAGTAGTCCCCTACATCAAAATGTCTATGTGCCTTGTTTGGGGTGAAAATGTAAAAAAAAAAAAGAAAAGAAAAAAATGGTTCAGTTGTGTTCTAACCAGAAACATTTATTTTGAACGCGCCTCTGTCTCATCCAAGAACATACTGTCGATTTTATATATTGACATCTTCCTCTTGTGCGGTGATAAAATTTATCAACTGCACATGATGTTAGGCTGTATAAAAGACTTACCTTTGGTCAAAATCGAGCTGTTTCTATTTTAATCGTTTTCTTTTTTCAAGTATCGATTTTCAGTACTTATCGAGGACATTCCAATACAAAACCTATCTAAGAACACCCACAGACACATAATGTATAGCTTTGTGAAATAAAAAAGAATCGACTAGACCGTTTCTGAGTCCATGGGGAACGAACACACAGACACATACAAAGTACCTGTTTCTTCTCCACTTAGCTCCAACCTTTCCTTTCCTCTTTCCTTTCCCTATTCACTCCGATTCATAGTAGTTTCGTTACTTCTCTTTTTAATTCTAATAAAAATGTATTAGAAGGTTTCTTCCTTTGTTAGCCTGAAGACGTGGGATCTACGATCGTTACAGAAACATGTATGCACATATGTAACTAATAATGTTTGAATAAATAAACGTATTATAAACACGCCCCGTTCAATCATCGAGCACTCTTTAATAAACACAAGAGTTCACATCTGGGAAACTATGTAACCATTATCTATTTATTTGTCGAGCCCCCCCCCCTAGCGAGTGCAACGTTGGCGTGGTTAGAAGGCATGCGTGTCTCTAGGACCCGGATAGCAATCCTGGCGGGAGATTCGTCTCCTGGTAGGGTCACCATAGCCAAACAGGTTAAAGGATAGAGATCAGACAAAGAGCACTCACCGGTCCTCCAGGTTGGGGGTTAGAATAGTGCCAACAACCCAATTATGCAAAAGAAAGAAATTTACAGAAACCGCAAAAAATGTATATATATATATATATATATATATATATATATATATATATATATATATATATATATATATAATTATTTACTATAATAATTAAATACCTACAGACACTAGTATTCAGTGCAGGGTGTCACGATTAGCACCAGTCGACAGATTCGAATCCGGCAACACGAGCCATCTCTGACTCGATTAGCAAAGACCATATCCAATCGGCTACCATTAACCGCGTGAAATTACGTTGAATTTAAAATGTTATTTTTAAATGTTCTTTACGTCAGCCACAGTGATCTAATCGTTATACGATGATCTATATATTTATGTATATATATATATGTATGCACACACGCACACACACACACACACACACACACACACACACAAACATACACACACACACACATATTTATATGACAGAAAAGAATAGACACCCATAGAAACAGTTCATTACAATAAACATAAAATTTATAGAACAAAATAAAAGAATAAATGGTCACAAATTTAATAACTAATACTTAGTTGACATTCTCATTGCCGTTTTTAATGCTAAGACCCTCCTAGTTATGGCATTGATCAGTTGGCGAATACCATCTTCAGAAATTTCTTGCCATGTCTGACGCAATAATGCTAAAAGTTCAAACTTAGAAGATGGCTTATTTTTCTTTTTGCGAGAGTTACAGTCAAATATACTCCAAAGACTTTCAATTGCCCATGGAAAATTATTAATCCTACTTGGGCTCAACCAATTTTGCATCAGCCTGAAAGAGTTACAAGAAAGTACCTCTTCCATAAATAGGGTGTTAAATTGGCTCATTTTAACACTTGAGAATATTGGCATGAGTCCTTCACGTAATAGTGAATTCTTCGCACTCCACTAGGTCTTTACTCCAAAATGCACCCCATACTATAGCCGAGAAACCCCATGTTTCAGCGTTGGATTCAGTCTTTTAAAGTCCCTATTGTTTAAGGAGCCTCCATACTCACAGCCTTTAACTGTCGGGAAATAATTCAAATCGTGACTCATCAGAGAAAATGACATTGGTCTATAGATCTTTCCATTATCTCACGAGCTCAATATTTTCTGTGTGTAATATTGACAGGACGAAAAATAAGTTTCTTTATCACAGCTCTACTATAGTAGCCCAGCTGGTGAAGATACCTGAAAGGTGTTCTGTGACTGACACCAGCTTGTGTTGCAATGTCAGAAGCTTTGCACCAAGGATCTATTTAAACATTTTCTTCCAAAGAGTCCGGGCGACCTGGATAAGGTTTTGTGCACTATTTCTCCTCTTTTTTGAATTGTACGATCATTCTATTAACAATAGAAAGGAGTTTTGAAGGATTCCCTGCTATTTTGCGTTGACTAAGATCACCTTCATATTTACCCACGATTCGTCCTCGCAGAAATTTTGATAGGTCCAGCAATATTCTTATCTATAAATATAAATAAGCATGTACTAATATTAGGAAAAATACTTATCTCAGTGTCTATTCTTTTCTGTCATGTCTTTATATATATATATATATATATATATATATATATATATATATATAATCTATCTATATACCTATAAATCCGTATTCCTTTGGTGTTTAGTGATATTCATATTAACAACCCAATTTTTCTATTTATTTAAAAAGAAAATACAATTTTTTTATATATGAGTTATCGAATTGCATTCATTAGCAAAAGATCTAACTAATTTGCATATTCTTTTAAATATTCATTTTTAATTAATTCCCTATTAGTTTTTTCAGTTTTCTTATAGGGTGATCGCCTTTAGTTAACTATTACGGGTAATTATATTCATGCAGATATTCTACATGATTTATACTTGCGAAATATTTGCGTAAAAAGCTTACAATGAACACAAAATCGTTTCCATATATATTTATGTATACGTATATATTTTTGTTTCATCTATCTGTCTATCTATCTATATATCTATAAAAGTGAACGTGTCTGTCTGTCTGTCTGTCTGTCTGTCTGTCTGTGTACATTTCCCTACGCAATAACTTTTTAGTCTATAGACTCGAAATTTGAAATACCGGGTACTGAGATTTGGGAAAATCGATGTGACGGGTGTCAGCCAGAAATTTAGCTGTTAACGGGTCAAATTTCAACGATTTGACCTTTAAGAACTCTACCAAACTCCTCCGACAATTTTGGGTCTAGACACTTGAAATTTTAGATATAGGTTCCTTGAACCTGGATATAATTTAATAAAGTGATTTGAGCCCGAAACTATAAATTTTAAGGGGTCATAATAGGGGTCAAATTAAAAAAAAATTACTCTTTTTTTTTTTTGCTCAGCATACACCTCCAAACATCCGGGCAACGCCGGGCTGAAATGCTAGTTATAATTATAAAACTCAAATGACCTTGTAACCGGTGTTGTAACCCAAGATCCGGTTTACGACTTCTGGTTGCGCATGCGTACATAAACATAAACCAATAACGTAATACGGAAAAGAACGATGTAAAAAAAGCAGAAAGTATTAACAATTGTTTATTTGAATAATTTAAACGCGAACAAAAAAAATAATAAAAATGTATTGTTTTACTGTGTACGTTTTCAGCGCCCCAATTGTTATTTTTCGCATTTAAATTAAACGATATATCAGAATTTGAATTTAACTTTAAGTATCATGGTATCTGTTCAGTGCACATTTACCTATAAGTATGGTAAACCACTTATAATTCAATGGCTGTAAGTTTATTTTTCAAAAGTATACAATTATAAACAGAACGACTCATAGAAATCTATCTATATTCTTTTTTCATTTTAATATACTTTCATAGAAATGTTTCTGTTATGCCACAAAAGACTATTTTCTTTACATCACAAGTGTCACGCTTATACATTAATTCCATAGCTAATATAGCACACTTACCCAACGGGTTATGAGTAGTCTAATATGCCTTCAATATATATATATATATATATATATATATATATATATATATATATATATATATATATAGGTGTTTGTTGCACTCAGCCATACAGCTAAAATAATAGGCCAGTTTTATTGATAGACACACACACGTACACACACACACACACAAACACACACACACACACACACACACACACACACACACACACACACACACACACACAACGTATTGCTCATCGATCGACAGTTTTACGTCCACTCATTTCTTAGCATAAACCCCCGTTGAAAAAAGTCACTAACTTTTCCGAGTAGAGAGATTAAATTTTTGGCGGTCCAAACCCTAAACCAGACATATGTCTCATTTGTTATATGGTTTTTATTTTCTTACTAAATATCTCCTACAGCCTGTTAGCCGCATGCATTACAACTGTGCGCCCTACTAAACATTCTGCATTGCACATATTAAAAATCTTCTCAGACTTCTCGCACATTCTGTCTATTTTGATAACCGTGGCAAATCATTTTGCGTTATCGCAACACCCGTTTAACATGCATTTCTTGCTGACAGTGATCCAAATAAGACCATCCTCCCGGGTTCTAAATTTTAGTAGACAACTGGTCTTTTTCGGTCTTTCCATTCTCCTTGGTTCTTCGCAACCATTTTGTGTGCTATCATTCAAGGTTGGGCTTTTTTTGCGGAATTGAGGGGTGGAAAGTTATGGTAATTTTAGGTGGAAAGTCCGGTAGTTTCAGATCACTTTGGCTTCTTATAATGATCTTCCTAAGTTATTTTTTCATATTTCAACCAATTAGCCTTCGAAGTTTATGTAGGTTCGTTTCCGAATTCAATGTTTCTCTTTAATATCTGTGCCAAAACAAAAACGTAGATTCCATGAACAAATCTTGTTTCTTAGAAGTGCACGCATGTGGAACTCTTTTCCGTTTGCCTGTTTCCCACCTAACTACAACTTGGATGTCTTCAAGTCCTGATATTATTGTAGCTCTTTTGTTAAAACAGCAAAAGTATTTATCTAAGCAAGCAGATACGCCAGGTGTAGCCCGGTCGTAAAGTACGCTTAACTATAATATTTTAATTCTTGCAAATTTCGTATATATTATTATAGAGTCAATTGTCTATCGATTCTTATATATTATAAACCTATGATTTCAAAAATAAAAAAATATATATTCATATGATTTGGGGGCATCAGCTTGAATCGAAAGCGGGGAAAATATATATGTATATAGAATAATTGAGTTCCTTTAGTTGTAATCGAAACTGAAACTAAAACTTATGTAGAATTCTTGGTAAAATTATTTATTAAAAAAAAAAAATAGACGACTTGAGTGCCATCAGCCATAATCGATACCAAAACCAAAACTTATGAAGAATTCTTGGTAAAATTATTTATTACAAGAAATGAAAGGTCGTAACAATTAAACGACAGTCACTCGGAAGAAATAAGATGTAAGCTTGTAACACAAAATCACACCCGCGCGATCGTATTAATATATAGATCTTCTTCTTCTTCTTTTTATTATTATTATTATTATTATTATTATTATTATTATTATTATTATTATTATTATAAGTAGTAGTAGTAGTAGTAGTAGTAGTGATAGTAGTAATTTGTCTATTATTATCATTATTATTACTAGGGATGTGACAACAGCATATTCTTTTCATTGTTTTGACTTTTGAGTATATATCTGTTGATATCTTATATGTTTTTATATATATTGATGTGGTTTTGGGTTTATTGGCTGTGTCTTACTGTGTCGGATATAAACTTGAGAGTCAAAAGAATGAAAAGAATATTCCGTTGTCACAGCCCTAGTTATTACCACCATTGCTACCACGACCACCACTACTATTTACATAATTATTTAACAAGAAGTTTGGTTTTGTTTCGTTTTTTTTTAAATATCTCCAAGGATTTGACAATCATTTAGTACTGAATTTGGATGTAAATACTTGTCATCTGTTAAGTCATCTGTCTGGCGCCTTCACGTCTGTTTCTGTTTTTTTTTTAAATTTTTTATTTATTATTTTTTTTTGCTATGTCGTTACTTTTTGTTTTCTTATAAGCCAGGACATTAAGTTAATTAGATATATCTTAGCATATCCACTCATTAACGTTTATTAGATTTGTAGAAACTCATAGAACTTCTTAAGTTTGTCACTCCCACTTTACAAATCGATATATATATATATATATATATATATATATATATATATATATATATATATATATATATATATATACATATATATATATAATATATATATATATATATGTATATATATATATATATATAATATATATATATATATATATATATATATATATATATAAATATATAGGGTACTGGGGGCTCTGGGTAGAGGTAGTACCTTTGAATCTCTGGCTGCTGCACCCAATAGGGTAGACAGAGATCACTGGTTCTCACCCATCTCCGAAATCTCTTACTTGCTAGCTCCAAGAGCTATACCCTGGGTACTGGTCTCAGCAGGCCTGCCAAACCTTGTGAGGGGACGGTGTTGGTACAGCATCGCTAAGCAATGTGTCCACTAGACTGAACCAACCAAGAAATAGCTGGTATGGTATCCAGCTGCACAGAAAGCTTACCAGGGTGGATCAGGCCCTTTAGTGTTGGCTCACAACTAATATATATATATATATATATATATATATATATATATATATATATATATATATATATATATATATCGCTTATTCAACTCTTCCTATTTCTCCCACTCTTATCTATCTATCTATCTATCTATCTATCTATCTATCTATCTATCTATCTATCTATCTACTTGCTCTCTTGTTGCTTTCCGAAATCGTTTCTGTTCCTTGTGGAATTGTCCGTGCCTATTAAAAGAATGATTTCTTCGTTAAGTTGTGTTGTTAAGATTTTTCGCATGTTTGGTAGGTTTGTTATCCATATAACTTAATCTTTCCGAATCAACTTATCCATATAATATTCTGTATATCGGTCTCTCTCTCTTTCTCTCTCTCCCTCCATCTCTCTCTCTCTCTCTCTCTCTCTCTCTCTCTATATATATATATATATATATATATATATATATATATATATATATATATATATATTATTACTATAAATATTTTTAAATACCTGGAGACACTAGTGTTTCATCATTTCGGGAATCATCAGTGAAAGGTGACACAATTACTACACTAGCAGAAGTACCCGTCGTTGTCTGTGTTAAAAAAGGTTATGAAAAGGAGGTGTGGGTGTAAAGAGATGGCTTCGAAGTTTTGGATATCAAAACGAAAGCAACTCCCTCAAACTAACATGAAGGGGCAGTAATTCAAATCTTTACTGACACAAACGTATAAACATTATTTAGGGTTCTCCGTTATAAGTGACCTCTATCGGCCCCCTCCGTTTGTGCGAGTAAGCAATGCAACCCGTAAAACTCTCCTCCTGCCCATGGTGGTCTTTTCATGCCAGGTTCGGTAGCTCTACATCAAACAGTGTAAGCGTGCGTAGGGTTCCCGCTTATGAGTGACACCGCTGGTGACCCCATCCCGTTGGTAAGGTTGAGTAGTGTAAACCATCACCCCCCCCCCACACACACACACCGTGGTGGGTTATCCTGCCATATTTGGTAACTATACGAATGTAAATCAAACGGTGTGAGCGTGCACAGGGTTTCCAATTATAAGTGATCCCACCGAGGGGGCCCGTTCGCTGTTGGTGGAGGTGAGCGATATAACCCGGCAAAACTTTCCTCTCCTTATAGTGAGTAATCCTGCTAAATTTGGTAGTTCCAGATAAAATGATGTGAGCATGCATAGAGTTCCCGCCCTGGGGTCCCGGCCCCGTTTGTGGGGAGTGACTTTATTATACTCTGTCATTGTATGCGGTCAGATTAGTATTATTGTAAGCCATATAGAAGCATATTCGTGTACAGACAGCGACACGCACATATGTTGAGCTTTATTTACAGCGATGTACATTCATACATATACAAACACATACATGTCTGCAGCATATGTAAGAGAGTAATTTATTTTCCCCTCAAAACAACTCAAAATATAGCCATTAAAAACTAAATCCCTGGCAACAGTGAAATATAACGATGGTTAATACAAGAGTGGTCATATAACGAGGTTAATCGAAGTACTCATTTTTTTTTACATAAGCAGTAATGTGTTACTACACAGTCATGAGCATGTTTCGGCCCTCTAGTATTTAGTAACTAGAGACCTCTTCAGGCACACGCATTTATATGAAAACGAAGCCAGTAATAGAAATTAAGTCATCTTACAGTAAAAAACGGACAATTTATATATATATATATATATATATATATATATATATATATATATATATATATATATATATATGTGTGTGTGTGTGTGTGTGTGTGTGTGTGTGTGTGTGTGTGTGTGTGTGTGTGTGTTTCCAAGAAGGATTTAATCAGTTCGTCTAATTTCGAACTTTGAATCCCTCTGGATCATCTGTTAATTTTGTTATTTCTTTCTCTTTCGCGTTTTGAAATTAATTGCCCTCTTTGTTTTACGTTGGTTCCACATTGACTCGTTTTTTTTGTTTTTGTTTTTGTTTTGTTTTTTATCCACGAAGCCAATCTCTTCAAAGTTCATTGGGTGCGCCGTAGAATATTCTGTCCTAGAAAATATACATTTAGATCAGTTCTTTACAATAATACGGCAGTCAGATGTTCATGCGTTACATTTAAATGGCTTTTACTTCTTTGCTGTTGCTATTGGCCTCTTTGAAATAAATCAGTGCATCTATGAATCTACGAATCTATATATAAAGTTAGGTATGCGTATATGTTTATATAATTGTATGTACAGGATTTGCTCTTAAGCCGACTAACCGTTCTTTTTGATTTTTGGAACACAGCTGCTAGGCGAAAGCGTACGCAATATGGGCTATATGTTGTTTGATTTAGTTTAATCGAAATAAGACGAAGGCGATTTTAAAAACTTTCTTGGAAATGCGAATATCTCCGATTTTTGAGAAAGTTTAACAATAGGTATTAGATATTAATTTAAGAGAAATTTTACCCTTTAAAGTATTTGAAAAATATTTTAAAGGTCAGTATATAGGAAAAACTTCCCATAAGAAACTGAAAATATTTCAGATTTGCATTAAATTTATCTCATAATCAATAGACACCATTTAATCACGGTTTGTTGGAGTTCAATTTTTTTTTCTGAAGATCACTTATACCTGACATTTTTAGACGTGTTTTAGGCTCAAAATACGGTAATGAATTTTGATCCAAACTAGAATAAGGATTCTAGGCTTAACATTTAGTATAATTATATTTTAATTTTTAGTTTTTGGATCCTTTTTAGAATTTAGAATTTTCATTTTTGGCCCTCCCTTTGCTCTTTTTACTTTGTTCTCCTTCTTTACAGCATTTTTCATTTTTCTCTCCTTCTTTTACATATAAGTGCACCTCCTTAAATTGAGGCTTGAAGCAGGAGTGCACTGATAAATCAGCAAGTAATCGGTAATCGGCTTTATCGGTCACTTTGAAGATTAATCGGTAATCGGCGGATTAATTACTTTTCTCTTTCCTATTAAATTTTAACTATTTAATCAATGCCATGTTGCTCCTCGGATAGATTTGGCACATTAACACAGTTACTGCTAATTTAACTTAATATTTAAGCCTCTTCCTGCTTTTATGGCTTTTTGCCCTACTTGTTTTATTAGGTAAAATTACAAACTACAAAGTAAATTTTCTATTCCTTAAATGAATATAATTAAATAAGTAAGTAAGAAAAAGATTACAAACATATCATAAAGTACAATTTCCAGTTCTTAAGTGAATAAGTATAAGCTGAAGTTCTGCTCTTTATGCTGTTCTACCCTCTATTCTAGTTTGCTGCCTACCCCCTCTGCTTTGAAAGTCCCATCAGTATTTTAAAGTTGAATACTCTTAAGTTGGACAGTAGAAATATTTGAGTTTTCTGCATTCTCAGAACACAGCCTGTTCCTTGTAAGTTTATATCTATCTATCTATCTATCTATCTATCTATCTATATATATATATATATATATATATATATATATATATATATATATAAAAGTGAACATGTGTGTGTGTATGTCTACATTTTCCTATGCAATAACTCTGTCAATTTTAAGTCTGCAGACTCGAAATTGGATATAGAGGGTACTGAGATTTGGGAAAATTTTTGGGGTCAGTTTTCGGCCAGAAATTTCGCTGATAAGAGGTCAAAGTTCAACAATTTTACCTTTGTGAACTCTACCAAATCCCTCCGAAAATCTTCAGTCTAAACACTTGCAATTTTAGATATAGGTTCTTTGGACGTGGATCTAACATAATAACTTGATTTGAGCCCAAAACAATATATGTTAAGAGGTCATAATAGGGTTCAAATTTAAAAAAAGATTGACCGTTTTTTTTTGTTTTTTGTTTTTGTTTTTTGCCCAGCATACACCCCCAAACACCCGGGCAACGCCGGGTACCCATGCTAGTATATCTACAAAAGTGAAAGTGTGTGTAAGTGTCTGTCTGTGAACATTTCCCTGCACAATAACTCTGTTAATTTTCAGTCTACAGACTCGAAATTTTATATACAGGGTACTGAAATTTGAGAAAATCTTTGTAATTGGTTTTCGCCCATAAATTTGGCAGTTAAGAGGTCAAAGTTCAAGGATTTGACCTTTGAAAACTCTACCAAACTCCGCCGCTAATTTTATGTGTAAACACTTGAAGTTTTAGATACAGGTTCCTGTAACATAGATCTAACTTAATAACTTTATTTGAGCCCAAATCTATAAATCTATAAATGTTAAGGGGTCATAATAGGGATCAAAGTTAAAAAAAAATTGACCGCTTTTTTTTTTTTTTTTGCACAACATACATCTACAAACACCCAGGCAACGCCGGGTTTAAATTCTAGTATATATATATATATATATATATATATATATATATATATAAAGATTTTTACGGGTAACTAATTTTAAAATACTTTTAAAGAATACAAAACGTAGTTCCATAATTAATTACTCTGTTTTTTTTTTGTTTTCTTTAATAGTTTATGTTTAAACTACAAAAAAAAAAACCCTCAGTAATTTATTATGGCACTACGTTCGGTGTTCTTTAATATATATATATATATATATATATATATATATATATATATATATATATATATATAAAAGTGAACGAGTCTTTGTGTATGTCTGTCTGTGTGTGTGTGTGTACATTTCCCTACGCAATAACTGTCAATTTTAAGTCTACAGACTCGAAATTTTATATACAGGGTACTGAAATTTGAGAAAATCTTTGTAATTGGTTTTCGCCCATAAATTTGGCAGTTAAGAGGTCAAAGTTCAAGGATTTGACCTTTGAAAACTCTACCAAACTCCGCCGCTAATTTTATGTGTAAACACTTGAAGTTTTAGATACAGGTACCTGTAACATAGATCTAACTTAATAACTTTATTTGAGCCCAAATCTATAAATCTATAAACGTTAGGGGGTCATAATAGGGATCAAAGTTAAAAAAAAATTGACCGCTTTTTTTTTTTTTTTTCCACAACATACATCTACAAACACCCAGGCAACGCCGGGTTTAAATTCTAGTATATATATATATATATATATATATATATATATATATATATATATATATATATATATATATATATATATATAAAGATTTTTACGGGTACATAATTTTATAATACTTTTAAAGAATACCAAACGTAGTTCCATAATTAATTACTCTGTTTTTTTTTTGTTTTCTTTAATAGTTTATGTTTAAACTACAAAAAAAAAAACCCTCAGTAATTAATTATGGCACTACGTTCGGTGTTCTTTAATATATATATATATATATATATATATATATATATATATACATATATATATATATATATATATATATATATATATATATATATATATATATAAGTGAACGAGTCTTTGTGTATGTCTGTCTGTGTGTGTGTGTACATTTCCCTACGCAATAACTGTCAATTTTTAGTCTACAGACTCGAAATTTGATATACAGGGTACTGAGATTTGGGAAAATCTTTGCAATTGGTTTTCGGACAGAAATTTGGCTGTTAAGGGGTTAAAGTTCAACGATTTGACCTTTGAGAACTCTACCAAATTCCTCCGACAATTTTGGGTCTAAACCCTTGCAATTTTAGATATATGTTCCTTGAACATGGATCTAACTTAATCACTTGATTTGAGCCCAAAACAATAAATGTTAAGGGGCTATAATAGGGGTCGAAGTTAAAAAAATTGACCGTTGTTTTTTTTCTTTTACTCAGCATACACCTCCAAACCCCCGGGAAACGCCGGGCACTATATATATATATATATATATATATATATATATATATATATATATATATATATATATATATATATATATATATTAACCACTTTACTAAAGAACCGCTCACTTTCTACGGATGAATATTTTAAAACCAGTTTATTCACCAGTGGTAAGGTGTTCTGTGTCTTTTTCCATCACAAAAGTAGATCATCACCTCTTGCGAGTAGTGGAATGATGATCAAATACTTTAGTGCGCTTATGAATAAGAGATTTATTTCTTTTGCATTTAGATTGTACTTCTTGTATTTCTGTTGTACTTGGACAATATCCAGGTTTAACTCAGTTACTACCTGCTCTAAGTTTGGATTTGTTACTTTAGTCTTATTTGAAGCTAATTCATCAAACACGCTTGAAAGAAATGCAGTTTAGCTTTCACTTTGATCTTCTTGATACTCAGCTGAGCTTGAGGAAGAGTATGGATTCCGCTGTATTATCAGCAGCAGAAAGTAGATGTTGAATCCAATTATTATACAATTGTATATAAATGAGTAATAAAAATAAACATTATTTTATTTATTAAAAAAGTTTTTTTTACATAGGCATCACCACTTATCAAGCCAAGAGGCCACTCGAGGATAAGGGTTAAAGAGTATACAGTACAAATTGGACAATATAGTAATCGTTAGTAATGGAAATTCGGTAAATTTATTAACTTATATGGAATGGCTCATCAAAAACTTGTTTACGTTAGACTTGAACACAACCATATTGTAGTCAGCTGGAAAGCAGGAAAACGGAAGACAAAAAAAAAAAGTGCAGTTCTAAGAAAGAAGCTGTACTCATGGAATCTACGTTTAGGTTTATGCACAGATAACGAGTGGAGGTAATGATTGATAGTGTTTTCTGCTAGACGGGTGTTTCTTGTGAAAGTTTGGCGAGGAGGGATCATAGATTGGAGCTCAGTCGAGCACCTGCCATGAAAATGACGATAAAGCAAACTCGCAACATCTCTTATGTGAGAAAGAGGTTGCAGGGAAGAGAAAAGAACATCTTCTACGAGGCTAGGAAGTCTATTTTGAACTCTATCAAGGCAGCATAAGCCATTTCTAGCAGCTCTTGTTCAGATGTGGCAACAGTACCCCATCCTTGGACGTACCTCGCTTAATTGCATCAGCAGTGAGATATCTACTGAATCGATAGAATGATCCAACCATTTTTTCAGCGGCCTTGGCAACCGATTTAATGTATGTGTTCCATTTAAGATCAAGAGTAAATGTCAAGCCCAGAAGCTTGTCAAAACATGAGGCCTCCCCAATACGAGAGCTATTCATTTCAATTGATGCGAGATGGGGATCAGAGCGTTGATAATGTAAAGATAAAAGCTTGGCTTTAGATTCATTAAATGTAACAAGCCACCTCTTTCCCCATTGTACCACTTGCGCAAAATCAGAGGAGAGAGAGAATCGGAGAGAACATTATTAGAGATAATGTGTGCGGCCCTAGTTTTTCCTCAGAAATATAAACGGAAAACAATATAGCTGAAGAGAGCCCAACATTATTTACCATAAACTGGTTCTCCCTTATGTTAGACTTGACACTGAGGGTACCAATGTGTTTCTGACCTTCTGTATGGTTTTAAATAAATAAATATTAAGCTCTTATATTGGAATATTTCTTTGTAATCAAGCACTTTCATGGAATTATCTCCCCAAAACAGTGAACATATATATATATATATATATATATATATATATATATATATATATATATATATATATATATATATATATATGTATATATATATATATATATATATATATATGTTCACTGTGTGTATGCGCGTGTGTGTGTATGTCAGGTCATATCATATGCTACTGGTAACATGTAACCCAGTACTACCTGCGTCATGGTCGAGTCACCGGCGACTAAACTGGTTCCCCTACCAAACTTGTTTGGTGAAGAGGGTGGCTAGTCTCCCTGAAGGATAAAAAACAAGACCTTCCAAACGGAGAACAAACCCTTTTCGGGGTCAACGGCCAACTAGCACCGTGTGTGTTTGTGTGTACGCGTGTGTGTGTTGGCGGTGAAGTGGCTCCCGTAAGCTGTGGTGAAGGCAACATTTCTAGGAGAAGCAAATCTCTTATTTAAAAAACCATAAAGCGGAAGATCAGTACCCGCATTAAGCTGGTCTGCAGTTTAACTAGTTGCTGGCTATCTTGCTCTTGCTTATTGCAGGATCTCAACATTTTGAACCGAGAGACAGCTACCGTATAAAGCTAAGACTCCGTAACATCATCTGTGTATAGATACTCCCTCAGGCATTTGTCCATTAGAATGGTCCTGTGGCGATGGATTTTTGGGCTGAGTGGGACTCGTCTGACAAGTCGTTGCAATCATCATATATATATATATATATATATATATATATATATATATATATATATATATATATATGTGTGTGTGTGTGTGTGTGTGTGTGTGTGTGAGTGACCTCCCCTTTAAACAGAGGAAGCAGGTGAAAATACAAAATCCAAACACCAAGCAAAAACAAGGAATATTAAACACGCGTAAATGTAAAAATAAAATTATAAGATAATTGGGAAAAACAAATAGGGAAAGAAAAAAGGAGGGAAATTAAAACAAAAATAAATAACAAATAAATAAAAAATAAAAATACGAAACTGTGTGTCAAAACGGAAAACTCCCTTCACATAACACAAAAAGATGGCAGAAGTGAGGAAGTATGGCTTTGGAAGACTTTTTACCCGAATACGATGTTCAGCGTGACTGATTACATATAATGATAGAAGATGTATCGAGGATCAGGCGTGGGTATGTTTGATCTGGCAGAACGGTGGTTCATAAAAATTGTGGGGTCTGCGTTCGCGCCTGGCTTCCAAAGTATGGAAATAAAAATGAAAACAAAAACGTTTACAAGGGTTTTTTTTATATAAATGTACATAAGAATACTTTGATGAGTATTTTTCTACTTAAATAGGGATGGTATATGTAAAATTTTGGGGTCTGCGTTCGCCTCCATAGAATGGAAATAGGCACAAACTTTAATAAAGACTTTTCATATTTATCTGTGATAATTATGTTTCAATTTGAAGATATATGGTATAATAAAATTATGGGGTGTTCGTTCGCGCCTGACCTCCATAGAATGGAAATATGTCACAAAGTTTAACAAGTTTTTTATACAGATCCACAAAATATTGTGATAAGTGTTTCAGTGTGAACAGGTATGGTATAATAAATTATGGGGTTTATCTATTTTATTTTTACTTCCATCATATTTTGCTTTGGTTTTGATACCCCAAATTCGAAGCTATCTCTTTACAACCCTTCCTTTTCATAACCTATAATACTTTCATAAATCAGAGTCCATTTTTGTAGACTGCTTTTGAATCCAGCCAACGGGTAATTTTGCTAGTATATATATATATATATATATATATATATATATATATATATATATATACTAAACTATCTATCTATCTATATATATATATATATATATATATATATATATATATATACTAAACTATCTATCTATCTATCTATCTATCTATCTATATATATATATATATATATATATATATATATATATATATATATATATATATATAAATTATTATTGTAATAATTATGCCAGCCCCTTTAAGAAACTCGGTTTCTTGCTGTTGAGTAAGTTAAAGTTTAAATAGAAAGTCGGTTTCCTAAGCTCGCAGCGAGAATCATGATGTCATAATCATTTCATCACTCTAGACGGATGTTAGGACATTTAAAAAATAAATGTTTTAATTGCAACAATGTTTCTCGCGGTTGAGATCGGCCTTGAAGTTAGTTCCTTGCTAATGGAGTCAGAGATGGCTTCATGGCCGAGTACGAATCTCCCGACCTGTAGTAATCGTATCACCTTGCACTGATCATCCCAAAAGTATGAAAAACTATTATTTGTAGATATATATGTATATATATGTTCTCTCTCTCTCTCTCTCTCTCTCTCTCTCTCTCTCTATATATATATATATATATATATATATATATATATATATATATATGTGTGTGTGTGTGTGTGTGTGTGTGTGTGTGTGTGTGTGTGTGTGTGTGTGTGTGTGTGTCCGTTTTGATTCTTAATAATCCGACAGGGGGATTTGATGCGTCTAGTGTATTAGGTATAAGTTAGTATTAAGTTCATGCTTGCATGCCTTCTCGCTTCCAGAACACCGCTGGCTAACCTCGTTGTGAAAAGGGAGCAGCTATGCATAAGACTTCCCCGCCAGTACATAGCCTTTCCATCATCAAGACTCCTACAGTGCCTCCACGTTGGCCACACACGGTAACTGGGTGCTTTGCAGCCCCAGGCTAAACTTGTAGGTGATCCCGGAGTAGTAGGGGACCCCAGAGGTAGTGCGTTATGACCCACCGATGTGTGGACATGCCCTGACACACTATCAACCCCTACCCCACTGTTTTGTGGGTGCCCTTGGTTGAGCAAAGACTAGGGGAACAAACCTCAAAATAAAACACCATTGCCTTGTGGGCCTTATCATAGCAAAAGGCTAAGAAATGGGAACTCTGACTTCAAATCCTTCTGCTGCCTTGCAGTTTTCCTTAAAAGGCTATGGAACCTCATCCAGAAAGAAAAGGTGTAGTAGCGGATATCATAGTGCGACTGTTTACTTCACTGAGATTACTTTTGGTCAGAAGCTGCGGCCTTCTTTGCTGCCAGTCGTCGTCGGTTCGCTCCACTGAACCTGAGCATTAGAGGTTCAGGGGGTGTCTATCTGATGCGCTATAGATACTGCACCTAAACTGCGAAAGCAAGTTTGGAGCCAAGGTGAAACGTCTTGTGGTGATGGAGTGAGACTAGGCCAACACCGTGGGATAAAGCACTGAGGCCCCAACTAGCCATCGTCAAAATTGACGGACTGCATGATATATATATATATATATATATATATATATATATATATATATATATATATATATATGGTTGTTACTTGTTGACAGAAGTTTGCCTCTCTTCCTTAAGTGTTATTGCGTCCGTGTGCACGTAGATGACTCTTTAATCCAGCTTTAGTCCTAGATGAAAGTTCACAAATGTGGCATAAAAACTTTCCTTCTTGTAAAGGTGATCGCATTATAATATTGTGAATCCTCGAATGCCGTGTCAGGCTACTTTTAGATTTGCAGATTAAACCACACATATGACAACTTAGTGTTGCCAGGTGTGCTGTAGAAGCCTCCTCATAAGACTGTTGTTCCTGTCTTTGATTGTTTGATTGCATATGATTAACAACACTGGCTTTTGATAAAAAAAAGTATCTGCCACATACAGTGCACTTCAATTCCTGTTGCAATTTCTCGTCCTGCTTTCTTAAAAAACACATTTTAAGACGGCAAGATTTACACGCTGCTCTTCAAAAATCTTACAAATTTCTCTGATGGTTTTTCTCCACAACGATCGATCTTTCGCTTGGACTTCCCAGTTATGTACATCCATCTCGAATATTTTCAAGTTGTTTTTCAGATAATCCTTACGACTTTTCCTTGGTTTATGTCGTGGTCTTCTACCCCCATTTATCTCGCCATAAAACAGTTGCTTAGGAAGTCGTTTGTCCTCCCTCCTAATCAAGTGTCCAGTGTATCTGATTTTGAATGACTTTCATTTCAATACTATTACTATTTCATCACTCAAGAACTAGTGTCAGGCGTTGGAGTCATCCAGTTAATATAAAATGTTCTCCGAATACAACTTTGGTGAAACTTTTCCAATAACTTCAGATGTCTTCTATATGTTGTCCAAGTCTCTGAACCATATAGCAATGTAGTGATAACGCAGGCTTCGTAAACACTTAGCTTTGCTTTTGATGAGATTCCTCGATCAGGCCATACACGTTTCTTCAATTTGCCAAAAAGTAGAACTGGCTTTGGCTATTCTGTGATTTATCTCAGCATCACGCGTACAGTCCTTACTGAGCGTACTACCCAGATAAAGAAAATTTCCGTGACATTTAAATTCTTACCACCAACCAAGATGTTTGGTTCAACATATGACATTCCTATAGGAGAGGAATACAAAACATATGTTTTCTTGAGGCTGAAAATAAGTCCGAAAGCTTTGCAAGCTTCTGATAACTCCATAATCATGTGTGTGTCTGTTTCTGAGTGTGAAACAAGTTCTGCATCATCGGCATATATATATATATATATATATATATATATATATATATATATATATATATATATATATATATATATATCGAATCGAAGTAGATCCATTTCACAGTCGGTTTGCTTAATCTGTATTAGTTAATACATTTTCTCATGTGCGGGGCGTTTGCTCACTCGTGCTCGCCTCGCGAGCAAGAGGCTCGGGTTTCGAATCCTGAGTTCGGATTTGTCTTACTGATAAGCCCAAATGAGGGCGAAACTCGAGTCTTGGACTTCCGGTTCATTGACAATCATGGCTCTTGTGGGCTGCGACGTTGTTTGGTTGTGGAATTATATATATATATATATATATATATACATATATATATATATATATATATATATATATATATATATATATATATATATATATATATATATATATATATATATACATGATGAGAATAATAGAAATAGTATTCCGACGAAACTGAGAAATTAAAAAGGAACGAGCCAAGCCAGAGGAAATCTTGAAATAAAAATTAAACGCTGATGAACACATAACGGCTTGTTCCTTTTATATATATACTAGCGGGGGGGGGAGGGTACCCGGCGTTGCCAGAGTGTTTTGGAGGTGTGTGTGCTCGGGCGGGGTGGGGTGGGGGGTTAATCAAAACATAAGAATAAGCGAAGTAAAAAAAAACTAAACTAAAAAAACAAAAAAGAAAACAGAGAAACGAACGTAAAAACTACTTTAAAAAATCTGAAAAATAAAGCGGGGGTACGCGGTCGGTGTGGGGGGGGGTAATCAAGACATAAGAATATGCGAAGTAAATATTTTTAAATATTAAATAAAAATTAAATATTATATTAAAAGTTAAAACTTAAAAAAATCGAAAAAAAAAACACAAAAAAAACTAACGTAAGGCAAACGAACGACGTTAAATGTAAAAATCGGAAAAACAAAAACAAAAAAGAAAACAGAAAAACGAACGTTAAAACTTCTTTAAAAAATCTGAAAAATACCCTTCCCCCCCCAAAAAAAAACACGTGAAAAATGGCTTAAATAAGCCTGTTTCAATATTAAAATTTTAAAAATCCGTGTTTTGGAATGTGTGTGGTGGGTCGGTGGGGGTCGGGGTGTTAATGAAAACCTAAGAAAAAGCGAAGTAAAAAAAAAAAACAGAAAAATGAACGTTACGTGAAAAATGGCTTAAATAACCCTGCTTCAATATTAAAATTTACAAAATCGAAAAAAAAAAGACATCTCACACTACGAACCCAAAACGTTTAGATAATGACCCAGCGCTCTAACCAACTGACTTAAGACGACGTACACGAAATTAGGTCATTTTTAAAAATCTTTCAACTAAATCAGGTTACGACGTCGTATGACGCATGCGTAGAAGTGAATTCGTAATGAGAGGACAGTTTTTGCTGACCCCCCCCCCCGTAGAAAAGTG
>NC_136488.1:125512973-125540473 GCF_053919585.1 Euprymna scolopes
CTCACTAGTAGTTTTCACAGAAACCATTATCACTGATTGCTCACTGACTATGAGAGATGGTGTTATTTGAAGTCTAACTGAATGCAAGATTCGCCAGATTTCCAGAACTCATCACCATTTGCGATAAGTATGCAAATAATACGGCGTTTTCGCAACAGACGGGTATCATTGATTTATCGGTAACAAGTAGAATGTGTTTTCTTTTTAGTTTGGGTGACAATGAGCTTCACGAAATTGTCACTATTCTTCGCACCTTTCTAGAGTGACGTTGTCGTTACAAAAGCGTTTATACGTGCCGTTTGCTTCTCGCTTCTTCTGCTCTCCTTTCGTGCGTACATTCATTCATTGTTTTCTACTTCGTTTATTCGTTAAGCAACAAACAAATTTTCATCATTCGATGTGTGTGTGCGTGTGTGTGTGTGTGTGTGTGTGTGTGTGTGAGACATTCATTGATTCTCATTTTATACTTATCTTTCTTTAGACACTGCCGCCTTCGTCTGCTGGTTATTCATCTTCCTCCTTTTCACAGCCGTGATCTCATCAGTTCAGTTAGATAAATAAACCACCTATTTCACACAGAAAGTAGACATGAAACGTTAGCTGAGAGTTTTCAAAGAGTTTATCTCTTTGGAGAGAAATGACTTGCACAAAAGAGGTAGATACTAACTTAATTTGTCCTAGAACCCTCTTAACACAAACAAGTGGACCACGAAGAGCAATCTTATTTCACCATTTGGCGATCTTAACTTTTCTTTATCTTTTATAATCTTTACCGGGGATCCGTCCTGCGCGAGTTAAGTAGACAGACTCGGATCATTGTCGAGGTATCTCGTAAGACTCCCGTAGATAGACTGATCCTCAAACTTTAAATGTAACATTGAAAGATGGCCCATTGTTGGATATGAACATGGCAACGCCGAAAGGTACGCTGGCCGATGATTATTATGAGTATTCAAACCTCTATATATGGTAGCTAAAATATGTTTTGGAATGATAAGAAAATCTCTACAATTATGTAAATGCAACTTTGTCTGTGTGTGTGTGTGTGTGTGTGTGTGTGTGTGTGTGTGTGTGAGTTCGTTCCTTATAGACTCTGAAACGGCTGAACAGATTTTCTTTAAAACTGCAGAACTTTAGTGTACAAGTTTGGAAGTGATCTTTGTTTTTTATTTTTGTCTCAGAATACCTCCGATAATTACAGATGATCGATAATTGAAACCGTTAATTTAATTTATCTATCATCGGTAAAGCTATTTTTTCCATGTCGTCGTCGCTTAGCAAAAATGATATAACAACGGGCTGTGTAAATTCTACTGTTGGTAAGTTGATGACGTGATTTATTTTTTTTTTTTGCATGGCGTAAATTTCTTTTTTTATTATTAACAAAACAAAAAAAAAACATAAATTTTCAAGTTTTATAAAATTGTTTGCAAATTTTATAAAACTTGAAAATTTACGTTTTTTTTTTTTTTGCATGACGTTTTCTGTAGGTTCAAACCCCGCACGTAAATTTCTTAATGTTTTATTTTCGTTAACTGGAAAGATGTTTATGTAAAATAATTTTATAAAACAAACAATAGGTTCTCTAGAGTGCAATGTAGAATATCATATATCTTGGACTAAGTTACGGCATGAAGGCATATGAAGCTTCCGCCCAGGCGATTTCACAGTTTTCAATGTCAATAAAAATAAAGGAGTGTGAAATATTCGGTGATCATCATTTAATCCCGGGCAACGTCGGGTCTCTCTACTAGTTTATAATAAATATTTATCTACATTGATTAAAGGATGTTAAATTAAAAATGTTATCATAACAATTTAGTTGACAACTTAGAAATAACGGCATGTAAAACCATCAGGTGATTATCTTAGTAACGTATACTAATTACGTCATTTAGAGGGGGTCTATGGTCTTTTTTAGATACATAGAAATTAGTTAGAGAGAAAAATGTTAGCCGGATGCAGCAGATCGTGATAGCTCTAATCAGAGAATATAAAAAATGGCGATAGTAGGAACAGGACTTAGATTAGCGTGCAACTTTCTAAGAAGGGAAAACACTTTAAATAAAAAGTTGCCGAAAATAAAAGCCGACGCTCTGTTGTTCTTGGAGAGAATTTTTATTGCAGTTTCCCCCCCAAGACAAGACACAAGAGTCACCTGATATGCTTCCTGATTAGCCAGATGTTGAAACCTTGAATAAATGCTATTCGTCCTTTATCTTGTAAAGGTATTTTGTATATTATTTTCCCATCATGAACTGTGTTTAAATGTATATACACAAACAACAAACTTTGGATACTGATCACACGTATATACATGCACACATATACACTCACATACACGAGACTATAATAGAAGCTCATAAATATATACACGATTTACACCCCCAGCATATTCTACAAATTCCACAACATTACACCATCAATCTGAAATCGCAAAACTGAATCAAACATTAAAAGATAGCACAATAATACAGTTTCAGTTTTAGACAGACAGATACAAAATCTCCATTATTCATAGATATTTTATTATTATTATTATTATTTTTATTAAGAATAATATTATTATTAATATTATTAATATTATAAATATTATTATTGTTAATATTAATATTATTATTATTATTATTATTATTAATAATAATAATAATAATAATAATATTGATATTATCATTATTAATATTATTATTAGTTTAATATTCTTCTTATTATTAATATTATTATTAATATTATTATTATTATTATTATCATTAAGAATAATAGTATTATTAATAGTATTAATATTATAAATATTATTATTATTGTTAATATTATTAATATTAATATTATCATTATTAATATTATTATTTTAATATTCTTCTTCTTATTAATATTATTATTATTATTATTAATATTATTATTATTATTATTATTGCTGTAATTTTTATTTCTACATTTCTATTTGCCTCGTTAATTTTCTATGAGGCAAGTTACTCTTTTATGATGATGGCACTAACGCTGACCAACATCAAACATATCCTTTAATCAAATCCTAATTAACGTTGATTATTTCAGTCGGATTGTCATATTATTTCCTGTTCGGCCATTTTGGATTTTGGCAAACCGTTCAAGTTGGCGATATTCCAATTAGAAAATGAAACGAATAAATATCGCAGATAAACACGTGCATTAACACAAACGGAATCAGTCAATGGAAATTTTATACTTTTAATTACAATATAAATTAGAAAAGATGTAATATGCATCAGGGTAAATAATATTAATAGGCGCTCGCGTAATAAGTAGAAATAAGACATTGGGCTTAATAACCTTTATCCTCAATTGTCTTTTAGCCTTGATATGTGGTGAAATATTGATAAAAATAACGAGTGTTACATTTAAGAAGGCAATGTTTTAATAACTTTTAACGCATCCATGACAGCGCTCGTTTCCTTTAATATTTACATGAAACCTTACCAACCACCAATACCTATGGTTAGAGATACTTTACCTGAAAGCACTTCATTCAAGCTCCTTGGCTTAACGTTCACAGGAAACATGAGTTAGAATAGATATATCGAAATCATTGCCAACGTTACTGCAAAGAAGGTGCAGTCTCTATACCGCGCTAGAAAGTTACTTACGCCTGAACGTATTCTGATCCTCTACAAGGCCACCATTCGCCCATGTATGGAGTACTGCTGTCACATTTGGACTGGTGCATCTGCTACTAGTCTCTCACTCCTGGACAGAGTCCAAAAGAGAGTCGCCAACCTAATAGGTCTCGAACTGTCATCTAAGCTTCAGCAACTGTCCCATCAACGAAATGTTGCATGCCTCTGCCTGTTTTACAAGTATTTCAATGGTGGATGCTCTGACGAACTACAAGCCATTGTACCCCCTCGACAAAAATACCCCCGACAAAACCGACAAGCAGCGAAGTCCCACCTCTAAGCAGTTGAGATCCCTAGATGTAAGAAAGCCTTCTACTTTAATAGCTTCTTTCCTAAAACTGCAGGACTTTCGAATTCTCTTCTGGTTTCCTGCTTTCCCAACTGTACTGACATGCAGAAGTTCGACTTTTAGCGACTTATGCACTTGGCTGTATAAATATGCAACGGCGATAATGATTTCATGGAGTGAATAGAATACCGGACGACTCGAAGACTCTGATAATCTTACTTGTGGTTTGCTTTGAGATGAAATTGTGAGGAATTCTTTCTGAAGTCGATTGTCTGGCTGAATTTTCGGTACTTATAATAAACTAACACAGACGATTATATTAAGTTATTTATTTGCTTTCCCACCAAAGCAAATTAGACACAAGGCCGTTTTTTAATGTGGGGTAAAACCCAGCTCCCCTAAAAGTAGGCAAAAAGGGGGAACTCTGGTTACCAAAAAAATAATAATTGTCTCCTCCATTGACTGGTACAAATGATCTTAAGTGCAGCATCTGCAGAACAGATACTACACTTTGATCTTGGCCCGAAGGAAAGACACCCAGTTCTTTATTCATTCAAATCTGCGAGATAGACATAGAGTTAGAGAGAGACAGAGAAAGAGAAAGAGAGAAAGAGATAAGGAGAGATAGAGATATACAGATAGAGATAGATATAGAGATAGAGATATATATGTATAGGGAGATAGATAGATAGATAGATAGATAGATAGAAAGGGAGAGAGATAGAGAGATAGAGGGATAGATATAGATAGAGATAGAGATAGAGAGAGAGAGAGAGGGGCAGATATATAGAGATGAGGATAGAGATAGACAGAGAGCGAGAGAGAAAGAAAGAGAGCACGAGAGAGAAATATAGAGAGAGATAGAAAGATAGAGAGATAGGGAGAGAAATAGAAGGAGATAGAGATAGAGATAGAAATATAGAAAGAGATAGACAGCAAGAGAGAGAGAGAGTGAGAGCTAGAGAGATAAAGAGTAAGAGAGAGAGAGAGAGAGAGATCTTTCTCTATCTCTTGTGATAGATAGATAGATAGATAGATAGATAGATAGATAGATAGAAAGAGAGCAAGACCAAAGAAGGGATACAGAGATGTCATGACATACTAGGAAAACATCATTGCTTAAATAGGGGGAAAAGTGAATTTGCAGACATACTAAAGATAAAATATAAGAAGGAAAACATTCAAAATTAGTCTCTTTCTGCTCGCTATTTATCTCTTTCCTACCTCTCTCTATCATTCTCCCTCTCTCTTTCTTTCTCTTTTTCTCTTCATCTAATAGATATACTGCTTGTGATGATATTCCATTTCGTTTCTAATGAACTATTTCAATCTTTTGCGTTTTCTTTTCTTTAGTAACTTTATCTAAGTTGGAGATAGATACAGAGATAGGGGCAAAGAGCGACAAAATCGAGACTAATAGACAACGCATAAAAGAAAGGGGTAGCAAACAGTATAATGGAAGAGAGTGAATATGATAGATAGAAACGTAGTAAGACATGACAATTTGATGAGTTAATTGCGAATTCCAGCAAATTAGAACAGTTAAATGGAGAGTTTTATCAAACATAACTCAATCCCAACACTGATGAATATATTAGCGTATGTGCTGTATGATTAAAATGTATAGGGAATAAAAAGCCTACAAGAACTCACATTTAATATAATAATTATCTATAATATAAATCTCACCTGTCTGTTTAAATGTATGTATGTATTTATGTATGTATGCATGTATGTATGCATGTATGTGTATATATATGCATGTATGTCTGCCTAAAACTTTCGACAGAGGCGACGGATTTTCACGGGATCGGTATCGTTTTGAAGATCAACCCTTCGAAGGAAAAATATCGAAAAATTGGCCGAAAACATTAATTCCTTCACCCTCAACTGGGCACTTTTCTACAGGGACGGGTCGCTTTTTTCGCCGATATTCTCGAAGGGTATCTCCTCTTTTCGATTGACTAGCTTTAATTTAAACTTTTGCCACTTCCAGTTTGATGATGGACGTAACGGCAAAGACGTAACGTTTTGGTTTTTTTTTCACGATCCATTTCCCCCTTCGCGTACGGTTTCGAACCTGCCAGCCTATTACCACTTTTTTTTTTTTTTTCTGCTGAACATATATTTTTTTATCTTTTTTTATCTACTTTACACTGGGAACTTTCCTAAAAAATATCTGAACTCTGTAGATTACACAACGTGACTCATGTTTGTCCTAACTCCGCTTCTCTGTTCCTAAACATTTCAAAATTGACTTATTGAAATGTTAATAGTCAATTTCTTCTGGCAGTACCTTTGAATGGACAAACAACAAAAAAAAAAACTCAATACATAACAGATTGAGTTGAGTTTTTGCTTTTTTTTTCGACAGAACAAACAGTAACTCATCTAAGTACTAACCAATGTCAACTTTGCTTAACTTCAATCGGAACCAGTGTTTTAACGTTAAACAGAAATCAATAATGTCACATGATTATTTATTAAAATCTGCTTTTAAAAATAATTATGTAAGTTAGACATCCAATTTACCCTGGTAACAGTCAGATCTTTCTATGTCTACGGTTCGCATTATAATTTACGCTGATTATTCAAACAGAATCGCCATTTTCTTCTGTCGCCATTTCTTATTTCAGTAAAACAGTTCAATGAAAAATAGCGAGTGTTTCTATATTATAACAGCGAAAAATATTGAATCTTACGTAAAACAAATGCTACCAACGAAATTGTCACATCGCAAATAGTAACATATCCTAAAATTACAGGAAACGATGAGATAGAAAAATAATAATTCATAAAAAAAGACATTTGTAAAGTCTAGGGATTTGGTTTAAAAATCTACCGATTTGAATCGGAAAGTTAACAGGGGAGGTAATTAAGTTTTCAACTTCTCACAAATCTAATCAGTTGTTTTTATATAAAAAAGTTAAAGGTCATTTTTTTAATTAACAAATTATGTATACATATTATGTTAATTTTTGTTTTCTGATCACATTCCATCTGCTACACATTGCGTTTCAACTGAGCTACTTCCTTACGTTACGTGATCCAATATGTTCGACCCAGAGTGTAACCTCATCGGAACTGTTTTTATCTTTATCGGAACTGTTTTTCATGAATAATTATCATTTTACCTATGGTTTTTCGTAATTTTTGGATATGTTACTATTTGTGACATGACAATTACGTAGGTACTATTTTTTTACTGGAAATTCAATATTTTTTCCTTATTATAATATTTTCTTTTGTCGCCATTTTTAATTTCAGTAAAACGGTTTAAGTTTGGCGATGTTTCAATGAAAAATGGCGTCATTCCGCGCATGCGTATACAACCGTCTTTTAGTAACTAATCACTCATTCATTAGAGATGCTTTGTTATTTGTTGAAATTGATTTTCTTTTTTAATAATATCATAATTTTTTTTATCTTTAGCAAGTTTGAGTCATTCTTCGCGCAATGTTTTAAATATATTCTTCTTGTTTCTTTCTTGTATGTTTCTTTTCTGTTATTTTGTTTCGGAATTTTTAAGATGACGATAATTTGTATAATTTGGAATAATGGGACTACTGGTCTAATCTTGAGTATTATTCGCACGGTGCTTCAGCCGTCAGGTCCCCTTGCTAATATATATATATATATATATATATATATATATATATATATATATATATATATATATATATATATATATGCGTGCAGTCAGTACCAACCTTATTCAGGGTTTAACCGGCTTCCTTCTAAGGAGGAAGTTCCATGGGAGTATGAAATTCACAAGCGGTCCCCAGTCGCATGTATATCCCCGTTAGGGGACATGACGACGTTAGGTTTTTGCAACTTTTTGCAGGGAGGTGTCGACGTCCTCCTACATACGGCACCTGGACTTCCCAAATTGGTCACCCATTTTAGTAATGACTAGGCTCAACGTTGCTTTTATGAAATTTTAACAATAAATTAATAAATGCTCCCAACTTTCCATTTTCCTTGGAGTGTTTTAAAGGGATTTTTAGAAAAGCTTAATCTAGATACACACTGCCAATTAAAATTCAAAGTATAGATTCGCATTTGATTTAACTTGCGGTCATTTCAAATTATCAATTATGCAGTTGCAAATAGTGATGGGACGATACCAATATAATTCCCAATTTCGATACGATTACCGATTCCGATTCTCTGTAAATCTCTAAATATTTACCTATGAAAGTTATTTTGTCCCGATTAATGTAAAAACACATCTTAAATGTGCATATATTTTCTCAAACGTAAAAACAATTTTGTGATGAGGTAATCTAGAGATTTAGTTTTACTGGAAGTTTAAATAAATAAATATTTATTATTTTATTATTACTACAAGCAGGGGGCGATGTTTTTTTTTTAAACAGAATCAAATAAAAAAAGATAATTTAAGGAATCGGTTTTGGCATCGGGAAATAGGCTCGAATTTTTCCGATTCCGATACCGATTCCGATACCCCCAAAAAGCTTCGATTTTTTCCGATTCCGATTAATCGTCCCAACACTAATTGCAAAGCTTTAAACTTGAAACATTTTGTAAGATCAAAATTACGGGGGTCGTCCTAAAAGTAAAGCCTTCTATTCTTTTAACTAAAAAAGTTGAAGAGCTACGGACACGGGAGTAGTACCATTAAAACGATCGACCTTTTGTGCTATAGAATTTATCGTTCTACAGTCATCACCACTCTCAACGCACTTTTGCACATGAATTCAATGATGCATCTCTGCTTCTGACGCACGCCGATGACAGAGGTTGCTTTCTTACAGTCTTACACCGTCAACATGTGCAACAGAGAGATGAAGCTTTCAGAGTATGAACGCATAAGTTCATTTATCATAACAGTGCCCGTTTTGATCCCCTCTGATCTATTTGGCGGAATAAAAATTCATAAGCATTACTTTTTGTACGCCTCTTGCATGTAATGAATTTTAATTACAATTGGAATATGTTTTTCGTACAGAGGAATTACCACTTATCAAGGCCCGGAGGCCACTCGAGGAGAAGAGTTAATGGATATGCATTAGTCAATGTGAATTATAGCGTAGTAAATATAAGTAGTGGGAATTTTGTAAATTGGATTACTTAGGGGGAATGGTTCATCAAGAACTTGTTTACATTGGACTTGAAGACAAACATATTGTAGTCAGCTGGAAAGCAGGCAATCGGAAGAGAGATCCACAGGCGTGCAGTTCTAAGAAAGAAGCTTTGTTCATGGAATCTACATTTAGGTTTAGGCACAGATAAAGAGTGTGTGAAATTATTGATAGTGGTTTTGGCTAGACGAGTGTTTTTCGTGAAAGTTTGACGAGGGGGGGCCATAGAATGAAGCTCAGACGAGCACTTTCCATGAAAATAACGATAAAGCAGAGATAGATTCACAACGTCTCTTCTCTGGGAAAGAGGTTGTAGGGAAGAGAAAAGGACATCCACCACTAAGCTACGAAGTCTATTTTGAACTTAGTCAAGGCAGAATAAGCTGCTTCTAGCAGCTCCTGCCTTGATGTGGTAAATAGACTTCGTAGTTTAGTGGGGGATGCCCTTTTCTCTTCCCTGCAACCTTTCTCCCACAGAAGAAACATTGCGAGCCTGTCTGTTTTATCGTTATTTCCATGGCAAGTGCTCGTCTGAGCACCAATCCCTCATCCCCCTCGCCAATCTTTCACGAGAAACACCCGTCTGGCTGAAACTACTGTCAATAATTTTCCCCACTCTTTATCTGTGCCTAAATCCAAACGTAGATTCCACGAGCAAAGCTTCTTTCTTAGAACTGCACGCCAGTGGAACTTTCTGCCGCTTGCCTGTTTCCCACCTGACTACAACTTGGACGCCTTCAAGTCCAACATAAACAAACCGCCCCGTTAAGTAAGACACTCTCTCAAAACCCCCAATACTAATGATTATTACAATACTATCTCACTGATTACTGTACACGCAATAACCCTTATCCCTGAGTGGCCTTCGGGCCTTGATAAGTGGTGACCCCCATTAAAAAAAAAGTACTCCATCGTTGGCCGTACATGGCTTTTATATAGGTAGAAAATTGCATCAGGGTGAGATATCCACTGAAGCATTAGAAGGATCCCACCATTTGTTCGAGACATAAGATTTAAAGTTTATATTTATGGATTTTGACCATAATAATTGACATTACATTTGTGTAAACCTGTTTTGTTTCGGATCTTAAGGTTATTTTTAAAAAGAGTTAATAAACATGCATACAAAAATTGAAATTAAAATAAACGCTAAACGTTTCAATCTTACTTTTACATTTTTTTTTACAATTTTTTCTTTTTGTAAAGAAAACAATTTTCTTTGATAGAAAAAATTAATCAATACTTTAAATGTTGCTATCTTTATCATTTCTTTCGAAAATTAAAATAAGAATACTGAAATAAAAAAAAAAAGATAAAAGAAACGCTTTTAAAGCATATTAAATTCTGCCTCGTCAGTTTTTGCGGTGCACAGCTTTTCTTTTTAATTTTTTCTTTTTTTTTACTAATAGAATTACAATAAGCATCGATCAGCTAAATAAAAATCATGCAAAAATATCGAACACATTATTAAAGCAAAAAAAAAAAAAAGACGCACTCAATAACAGTGATAATGGCGTTACATGGCAATTAATGTCTGTTCAAGTTGGAGCTTTTTTTTTTCGATCGCTTAAGCCTTCATCTATTACATGATAAAATCTGTCATGTATTACTCCTTTCTCTTTCTCTCTCTCTCTCTCTCTCTCTCTCTCTCACGCTCTGTCTCTCCCTTTCTGTCTCTCTCCCCCCTCTCTCTCTCTCTCACACACACACTCTGTCTCTCCCTTTCTGTCTGTCTGTCTGTCTGTCTCTCCCTCCCTCTCTCTCTCTCTCTCTCTCTCTCTCTCTCTATATATATATATATATATATATATATATATATATATATATATATATATATATATATATACTAGCTGGGGGGGGGCGCCCGCCTTTGCCCGAGCGTAAAATACGCTTATATTATCATAGAGTCGTGATTTCAATATTTAGGTGCCATCAGCTAGAATCGAAACCGAAACTGTAGCATTCAATGCTGGCGACGTTACCATTTTACGAAGTGACACGCATATAAAGTGATTTAAATTAAAAATTAAAAATAAATTACCATGAATGTACAAAATGTTTAATGATTTTTTTTTTCAATGCTGACCTATTTTTGACTCCTCAAACAATTTTAACCGGCTAAAGACCCAGAAAAGAACAGCATGTAAAAAATCCAATCATATGAGGGCCTTTTAGTTTCGAAGGAGTTAGAGTTTGAAAATATGGAGACAGACAGACAGACAAACCGACAGACATAGCCCGACAGACATATAGCCGTTCATATATATATATATATATATATATATATATATATATATATATATATATATATATATATATATATATATACTCGGGTTTTTTTATTCAAAAGTAATGGACTAATGAATTCAACGAGGTTGTTAGATAGTGCTCAATAAAAAGAGCTGATAATTGTTTATTGTTATATAAACATGCTCACATCCCGCTGCTACAAATAGCCGCTTGTTTCAATCAAACAACAGATATCATCAGGCAGCGACTTGACTATTCAAAAGTTTAATGAATAATGAATAGGTTATTCATTGAACTTTTGAATAGTCAAGTCGCTGCCTGATGATATCTGTTGTTTGATTGAAACAAGTGGCTATTTGTAGCAGCGGGAGGTGAGCATGTTTATATAACAATAAACAAGTATATATATATATATATATATATATATATATATATATATATATATACCCGTTCATATATATATATATATATATATATATATATATATATATATATATATAAAATAAAAAATTACAATAAGTTTACCAAGGTAATCAAAATGGTAAACTTAAAATATATTATAAGTATTAAAGAGTTAATATTTACAAGTAAAATAAACTCAGGCAGATGTAAAAGCTCAATAAAACCGAAAAGGAAATAGAGCTTATAATCTTATCTTGTGCTTCCTTTTTTTAAAATTAAATATGTTTTTCACTCTTTTTCAAGATGTCTTTTAACATGTTTTATTAATCATTTGTTCATATATATATATATATATATATATATATATATATATATATATATATATATATATATATATATATATACTAACATGGGGATCCGAAGTTGTGTTGATTGGATGATGATCAATGAATGTTTCACACTCCCATATTTATATTGTAATCGAAATCGATGAAATAGCCTATTTTTCAATCAATTTGATTGATTGTTTGCTCTAATTGGGGACACATGGCGATGAACCCGGAGAAAGCTTCCCAATCTTCTCGCAGTGACTAAGTTTACAATATATTGTAGTCTACATTGCCCTGTAGAGAACCTACTATTGATTTTACAAAATTATATTTGTATATAACTAGCATGGATAGCCGCGCTGTTGCCCGAGTCCACATGAAGTTCCGTTAGGACACACATGCTAGGATATTGAGTAGCTTTTCTTTTTTATTATATCAACTCCATCGTTACACACACAACAATTTCAAAACTAAAGGAACGGATAAAAACACGAAAATGTAATCGTCCAAAAAAAGAAATACGTGACAAGCTCCCCATCAGATATTTCGGCAGAAGGGATACGAAAAGAAAAGGCTATTCTTCGGATATTGAGCACTTTTTGTTGCTCTTTCCCGGGAAAAACTGCCTCCCCCCCAAAAAAAATATAAATAAAAAATAAATAAATGAAAACAACTTTTCGTTCGATCAAAAAAATAAAAAAAAAAAAAAAAGACCAGCGGCGTCTGGGCTCGAACGTGAAACGCGAAAGAGGAGAAGAAAGCAAAAAAATTACGGACGAACGCATTTGCTCACACGGCCACGAGTGCTCGTGACGTCATGCACTCGCTAAATAAGCTTTTACTTTTATACGCGTGCGTAACTGATAAAAAGAGCGACGCGAAAAGGAACCTCCTTCCAAAATGTAATCCAGTTGATCGCCACAGAATTAATCTTTTTTTTTTTTTTTTTAAATTTTAACATATTATGCATCCAGCGTATTACTCTTCGAGATGGTACCGGTTTCGATCCGGTTAGATGCGTATGACAAATGTTTTTACAGACATACAAACACACACACACACACACACACACACACACACACACACACACACACACAGATCACTTCCCTTTATATAATAGACTAGCGGTGATACCTGGCATTGCTCGGGTCGACATGAAGTTCCGTTTGCGCAAATCTGCTATACTAAGGATATTGAGATCCATATCTTTCTTACCACTGTCGTTTTATCTGCAGAGCAAAAAACAAAACAAAAAAAAAATAAATAAAACAAAAAAAAAAAACGGAAGCCAAAAACAGCAGACAATCTTGACTATAATAAATCTTTATTTAATGTTTTACCTTATTTTTTCTTGTCGTGGGTTAACCTGTTCTTTTATTACATTTTTCTTTCCTTCATTTATTACTTCTTTATTTTCTTTCTTGTCTTAACGGCATCTTATTTATACTTACTATTTATCTTCGTCCCTCCATTGGTTTCCTCATTAGTCCTTTTTTGTTCTTCTTTCTTGTTTCGAAACTCCGCCATGATTTCCGTTATCATTTCTCGTCTTCATTGTCGGTATTTTCCGTTCCAACAATTCGTTTTCTGGATTTTTTTTCCTTCCTCGCCTCCGTTACTTCGATTTCCTGTCAACCCTTTCCACCAATCGCATGCCTTTCCGCATACTCTTACTCTTCCTTCTCACCGCTCTTTTGCATTAAGCGTAACACCAATCGGCCTTTCCGTTCTTTTGCCACAGCCGTTATTTGTGCAGCCGAAACAACGCCATTTATAAAAATCTCACTAGTTGCACTCTCACTTTGTAATACGATTCAGCAACATTCTCCAATGAAAAGTATGAATCAGAATGAGTGTATTGCAAGCATCAGTTTCAGATTCTTTTTTGGAAACCCTTATGTATTATCTATACATCTACAAGAGTGAGAATGTTGTGTGAGTGCGTGAAAACAACTCTCAGCATATATACTAAACGAATTTTTGATCTACAGGCTTGAAATTTGGTATATAGGGTATTCAGACCCGTGGAAAATGGTTTTAATCGGTTTTCATCCGAGAAAAGAGCTGCTAAGAGGGTAAAATTTAAAAAAAAAAGCCGACTTTGAAGATATGAGCTGGCATAATGTAGCTCTTACTTAAAACCACCACACCAAGGATCATAACAGTTGCCGGAAACTTGCTTTCATCACCCTGGACATGTCCTTGTTATTCGTGGAAGTCCAGTAATGCATTTTAAGGGTGCTGGCAACGGTCCTGTTGTCATTATTTGGATCGGTAGAGAGCATGAGTTGCACAACGGCGCATCTCCGATCTCGCTCGTTGAATATTGTGCCACTTTCAGACATGATAGGAGGCTCATATCGCTCTTTGAATATGTACATAACTGGCCAACTAGAAGACAGTCTGCAACAAAAAAAGAAAACCTGTTTTCATCAAACGGAAATGGAAGCATGTCTTTCTTAGCTTCATTATATATTGTAATGAGAGATAATGAGTGTAAAAAAAAACAAGGATAAAAATGACAATTGGGGTTCTGCATCAATTGTTCACACGTTTCGGAATCGTGGATGGTGTAGTATCGGAGAGTGGCACGCAATTAATACCTAGTGGATTAAAAATATGTTGGCCTCAGTTTTAGTGGAACCTCTCATAATCGCCCCGTGTCATGCACGAAACGCCAATGTAGCGGAGCGACTTTTTCGATATTTTAAAAGAGCGTAAAAAAAGTAAGGCAACTCCCACGAAGAAAGTCGTAAAGGACTTTTACGAGTGTATAGAAGTATCTCAAATCCTTGCATGTCACCAACGCAAGAAACATCAAGACAATGCTCGACGTACTGTCATGAGAAACCGGAACGAAAAATAAATGTTTAAAAGAAATCGGAGAAAAGATTATTTTCCGAATGTTTAAAAACAATAGATCATTTTGGGAAATCGGGATTGTAGATAAAATAATTAGGAATATGCTTTTATATGGTGAAAGGTTCAAAATTGATCCGTAAGATACAGTTAAACCAAAGCAGGGAAATATATTTTGATACTCCGATCGAGGAACACTACAGAAGAAGAATTGATGGTTATCGTGTTTGACCACGGACATCGTAAGATATGCCTATCAGCTGAAAAATGACGTCATCGCCGAGGTACTAGCAAGCAAGATATATGGAACCCTTAGACTGTCGATAATGAGCAGAAATTTTTACAGAAAACTTCAAAATCGGCTTAAAAGAAAAAAAAACGATTAATAAAGAACACGATGATTTATACTTAAACTCATCTAATATTAATAATAAAAAAGAATTGAAAGGGGGCGGGGAACTTGTTTGTTTATGCGTTATAAAAGCAATTGAACGTTTCGTTGATTTATGGCTCTTAAAGATTAGAATACGTTCTTTATTTACTCATAAATTACATTTAAAAAGGAAATGAAGAAACACGTTTTGATTTTTAGTAAACCTGAAGTTTAGTCAATATAAATAAATAAAAATTATGCATGTGAGATTATGTATATTTGAAGCAGATGACAATCAAATGTTGCAAAATATGAAATATGAATTAAAGCAATAAACAAATATTAACGTTTAACGATTTTTGTTTAATTAAAACGAACAATAAATACTGTTTTAAAAGAGGCTCGCCTTTTTTCTGTTGTTCTTGGCCTTCGGGCCGGGATCAAAGTGTAGTATCTGTTCCGGCAGATACTGCAAGCAAAGACCATATGTGGGGGCAACCCCACGTATAAGACCCTGGTCAATGTAGGGGCAACCCTTCATACAAATTGTCACTATCCAGCTCCCCTACTCTCGGGGAGTTGGTCCCCATTTCCCCTTTTACTTCTCACATTAAAAATCGGCCTTGTGCCTAATTTGCTCGGTGGGGGAGCAAATAAATACCAAGACCTTGGTCAATGTAGGAGCAACCCTTCATACGGATTGTCACTATCCAGCTCCCCTACTCCCCGGGGAGTTGGTCCCCATTTCCCCTTCACTCCTCACTTTAAAAATCAGCCTCATGCCTAATTTGCTCGGTGGGGTTGCAAATAAACACCCTGTTGTTCTTGGCCTTCGGGCCAGGATCAAAGTGTAGTATCTGTTCCGGCAGATACTGCAAGCAAAGACCATATGTGGGGGCAACCCCACATATAAGATCTTGGTCAGTGTAGGGGAATCCCTTCATACCAATTGTCACTATCCAGCTCCCCTACTCCCCGGGGAGCTGGTCTCCATTTCCTCTTCACTCCTCACATTAAAAATCGGCCTTGTGCCTAAGTTGTTCGGTGGGGGAGCAAATAAATATCTTGCCTTTTTTCTGTTGTTCTTGGCCTTCGGGTCGGGATCAAATTGTAGTATCTGTTCTGCAGATAATTTGTACCAGTCAATTGAGGGGAAACCCTCTATATTGGGACAATTATTATTTTTGGTAACCAGAGTGCCCCCTTTTTGCCTACTTTTAGGGGAGCTGGTTTTTACCCTACATTAAAAACGGCCTTGTGCCTAATTTGCTTTGGTGTGGAAGCAAATAAATACAATAAATACTGTTTTAATCAAAGCGAACAACAATATTTAAAAAAAAAATCAAAACTGAAAAACGAATAAAATAGTTTAACTGAAAAACGAACGATAAGTTAATAAAAATTAAATTCAAATAAATAATATTAGTAGAAACAAAATTACTAATGCTTCTGCATTAGTAATTTTGTTTCTACGGATATTTCAAACATTAAATATTAAAAATTTACAAAAATCTGTTGTAGAATTTAATTAAAAGTTACATTTTTTTCCTGATATATTTTTTACAAATATTGTCATTCTCGTTGCGACATAAATTGTGTATAATTTGATGAATTCCATATCAACATTTTTAGAATTATTTCATAAAAAAATTCAAGTTTTACGATATCGCTTTTATTAAATTGTTAGATGAAAGTACAGAATATTTACAACACACTCCCCATGTTTAATGATAAGTTTCTAAGCAATAATTTAATATTTCAGCACATAAATAACATGCAAGATCATTTTTTTTATGTCAATAATTTAAATGTTTTTAAATACGTTCTGAAAAAAAAAAAAAAAAAAAAAAAAAAAAAAACTATGAATAAGAAAGAAATAAACATTTGAATTAACACTTTTTTTAAAAAATTTTTTGTTTCAAACATTTCATAACCTCACTTTGCTGTATGGAGATAGTGTGAATTTCTTTTGTTTTTATCGCATTCACATGTAATGTAATACTTTGTCTTTCGGAAATGAAAAAAACAGTAAATGTCGGTCCCTTTTCGTAGTTCCTTGGCAACTTGGATTATATACATACATATATATATATATATATATATATATATATATATATATATATATATATATATATATATATATACCTACTTCATGTTAAGCTGTGGGACACGTGACCAGATTTCACAGGACTAAGGTTCATGACGTCAGCAGACTAAATTGCGTTAGTTAATAGGGCCATCTATTATGATAGTCGTGGTTTGACACATTCAAGTTAACAAACCGAAAAGTTGATTCTCAAAGGCTAAAAGAAAGTACGAGCATATTTATCTAGATTTTCTGTGGTATAAAATATTTTGAACATCTATGTATTAATACGATATCGTGTGTGTTATTTTTTCTATCTTTCTTACATCTTTTGTTTTCCGAGTGACTGTCGTTTAATTGTTATGACCTTCCATTTCTTGTAATAAATAAATTTACCAAGAATTCTTTATAAGTTTTGGTTTCGGTTTCGGTTATAGTTGAAGGAACTCAAGTTATATATATATATATATATATATATATATATATATATATATATATATATATATAGTGTTATAATGGAATAAGTCCAGGAGGAAATCCGGGTATAAGAGCTCAATGTGGTAAACAGAGCAATAACATAAAAATATAACACGGAAATTACATAATTGTCGATGCAAGCATCGACAATTATGTAATGTCCGTGTTATATATATATATATATATATATATATATATATATATATATAGTAATTTATAAAATATATATGGCGATTAAGCTACACTGAATATTCTGCGTTTCATCCACTGTAGGATTCGTCAGGCTTATGCGCGAATTTTTGTGGTTGCTTCTTGTTTTTATATATGTTGAGGATTTCTAGTTAGCCAATCAGCTTTCTAGTATCCACCGCGCCCCCTCCTATCAGCCAATGGGCATGCATTTTATCGAACAAAGGATCTGTTTTAGAACTAGGTTAGATGAAGTAGTTATATATATATATATATATATATATATATATATATATATATATAGCGTAAAACTTCATAGTTTTTGTTTCGGTTTCGGTTCAAGCTGATGCACCTAAGTCATATTGATATAAAATTTTTAATTTCAAAATTACAATTTTATAATATATAAGAATCGATAAAAAAAATTGACTCTATAATTATATATACGAAATTCGCCTAAATTAAAATATAATTAAGCGTATTTTACGACCGGGCTACGCCGGGGGTCTTTGGTAGCTTAAATAAATGCTTTTGCAATTTTAACACAATAGCTACAATAACGCCAGGGCGTCTCTATTTACGTTGAACGTGCACAGAATCCAACATCAACATATTACATATGAAAGAGTTCTCTGTGAACTTTCCACAGGTCTCACTAGTAACTCATCAAACCAGGAAATAGTGTAATCATTAAAATAACAATAAATAATTAGTTAATTAACAGAATAACAACAGTTAAATCATGAAATGTCCTTTTTCGAAAACAGTTCGAAAATATCAAGAAAGTCACATCTTAGCAGGGTCAATAATTTTTTTTTCTACAAAGGAGTCGCCACTTATCAAGGCTCGGAGGCCACTCGAGGATAAGGGTACAAGACTGTACATAGTCAATGATATAATAGCGTCGTAATCATTAGTTGTGGAAATGTAGTAAATGGGATTACTTAAGACAGCTCTTCAAGAACTTGTTTACATTGGACTTGAAGACAACCATATTGTAGTCAGTTGGAAAGCAAGCAAACAGTAGAGAGTTCCACAGGCATTCAGTTTTAGGTTTAGGCACAGATAAAGGGTGGAGAAAATTATTGATGGTGGTTTCAGGTAGACAAGTGTTTTTTTGTGAAAATTTGGCAAGAGGTTCGGACCATGATAGGAGCTCAGGCGAGCAAAAGCAGTAATTAGTTTTAAGTGACATTCTTCTGGAAGTTGAAGGTTCAGTTGTTACTATGGGTGATACAAATTATGAATGAATTAAAAAGAAAAATCATTAACCAACTCCAACATGTAATCTTCTGAAAAAATTTTGTACATCCTTACTACAGTATAGATAAGTGAACTGCACGGACCAGGATTTTGTATCTTTCATGTATTGAAAACCAAACTACATGGGACAATATTATGTAATAATTCGAACACAAGAAAGTATCGGTCTATCTATTTAGTTATCTATTTCTGTATTTATCCATCTCGGTCTATCTATCTAACTGAAGAGATGGGCGGAAGATGAATATGAAGAATATTTATAAAATCTCTCAAAATATGGTAAATCATCTTATAGACAAATTTAACGGAAGGGCTGGTCAGCTGATTGGATCTGCGTGTGAGTCATGTGATCAGGTTAACTGGAGATCAGAGAGTTGGAGGAATTTGGACGTAAAGAAGAGCGGACAGTTTAACTGGTCGTCGCCCCCCCGCCCCCTTCACGTGGGTGGGAGCTGAAGCGTGTTAAAATAGAGACCTAGAAATAACCGCGCAAGCAATGATATTCAATTTTCCATTCTTCTGCGATCGACACTTGGAAAGTGAATAAAAACTATATAAAACCAATTCATCGTCTTGGAGTCAATGTGTTTCATCCAGCAGGTTCCAGCCTCCCCTCCAAGAACAAGATGAATTCCAGTGATTTTGGAAGAAAATATTTTTAATGGAAAATATTTTTTTTTTTCAAGTCGGTTTCTATTCAACCCATAGTTGGGACCCTAACAGGTACTACCACTCCGGGTCAGAGTGGACCTAGGAGCAATAGCAATTAAAGGGTTGCTCCACACTCCCCAAAGCCCGCAAGCTGAGACCTCACCATCGGATATAGTTTATGGTCATATTCAGGAAATTTCAGTGATAGAGTGAACGTGAGAAGTTCGATACCAGGTCTCTATTAGATCACAGAATGCTATGTTATATACTCCAATCATTTGCGATTTTAAACGAACTAATAAACTGCCTTCCAAATGAAGATCTTGTTGTTTTCCTTATTCTTATATTTTCTCAATTGTCTCTTCTCGCCTTGGAAGCTCTCAGAAACAGTACGGGTTCAACAATCAAGTGTTGTGATACATTCGACCGACAGAAGCGCGTGGATATAGCTATGAACAGAACTGAGCGCCCAAACTCGACACTCTACTGTCAAAACTCAACTCGAGAACACGACACACTTTTGACAACACTTGTTGCTCTGAAATTCAAATCCAAAATCAACTCCGTCTCTATGAAAAATCAGGCGTTTTATATCCAACCGGAAGCATCTCATTTTCACGTTAAGTGACAATATCTCAAGCATACAAAGAGAAAAGGCGGCCATTTTTTTTTCTTTAAAAACTCTACGGACTGCACACAAACAGATTTGTACTTATTTTTTAAATGCTTGATTACAGAAGAGCAACTTATTTTGGATTTGGTGGGATTTTTTTACCACAGCTAGGTCGAGGGAAAATAGAAGGAGAGACGAATGTAACTTAGACTTGTGAATTCCCGCGTCTTATGACATAGGAAGGAGGTAAAATATGCCATCGATTTCAATCTGAAGCCAGATCCACAGCGTCTCTACAACTTCTTCCCGTTCCAATCAAATCTCTCGATTATCTTCTTCCAGTTTATTTTGGATCCTCCTCTTTGATCCCATCAGAGATCCATTGCTGCACTTTGTTGGCAATTCACTGTCTATATAAGAATATGTCCAAGCCAGGCTCGCAAATTATTGACGGTTCTATCCATTGGTATCTGACTGATAGCGCCATTTGATTATTAGAATTTACTAAAGCACTTAGAAATAAACGCGCCTAATTGTCACTTTTGGCTGATTTTGTGATGCCATGTTCAGTATGGACAAGAGGTTGCTGTTATATATGAAGGTAAAGTTATTGTTCCTCTACTAGATCTTGTTGATTAAATGCTATCCACGTTGCAATTTGTAGTCCACGTTGCCTTCTTTGTTTATAGAACTTTCCAAGTAGTTGGGATTCTGAACCGTAAGTATTTCTTTTTGGTCAATAAATACGCTTTTAAGTGGCTGATGTGTCTCATAATGAAAGGATGTAAAAAAAATAACGAAGAAAAAACGAGCACAAAGAAAGAAAAAGCAACTATAAAGCAGAAATGAAACGAAAGAAAGTCAATAAAGAAAGAAAATGGAAGAATAACAAAATAAGGAAAGAGAAGGGGGGAGGTCTGTAAAGACGGAGAGGAAATACAAGAGAAAGGAAATGTCATGTGTCATCGTCATTGTTGTTTATGCTCTACGAAATCGAATATAGATGAAGAAAGAAAAGGGAAGAAATGGCAAAAATACAGAAATGAAAAAAAAAGAAAAAAGAAAATAAATGTAAATATTTTGTTTTACAAGAGTATGCTTAACAGGTAAGTACAGAAATAGTTACGCACACACGCACGCACACACACACACACACACACACACACACACACACACACACACACACACACACACACACACACACATATATATATATATATATATATATATATATATATATATATAGCCAGTAGAGTTTAGTTACCTAGAAGTACATCCAATGAAACAACATGTGTCTACCAAAATAGTGCTCAATGAGTGAACAGAGCAGGTATATTAATTTTATTTATACAAACATTAATGGCTACATATGTGCATACATGTTTCTGTAATCACCCACGTTGGGGGATTACGTCTTCAGGCCAAGAATTACCGTCGAAAGTGATATTTCCACCAAATACATTTTCCTATTTCGTTTATCAAGTTAGCAAAGTAAAAATGAAATAGATAAACCCCATAATTTATTATACAATACCTGTTCACACTGAAACACTTATAACGATATTCTGTGGGTTTATATTAAAAAACCTTGTTAAATTTTGTTACATATTTCCATTCTATGGAGGTCAGTTGCGAACGAACACTCCATCATTTTATTATACCATATTCCTTCAAACTGAAACATATTTATTAAAGTATACTTACGCAGATAGATATGAAAAGTATTTATTAAAGTTTGTACCTATTTCCATTCTATGGAGGCTAGGCGCGAACGCAGACCCCACTATTTTATTATACCATCCCTATTTAAGTTAAAACATACTTATCAAAGTATTCTTATGTACATCTATATCAAAAACACTTGTAAACGTTTTTTTTAATTTTTTTTTATTTTCATACTTTGTGGACCAGGCGCGAACGTAGACCCCACAATTTTAATGAACCACCTTTCTGCCAGATCAAACATACCCATTCCTGTGTTTCGATACATCTTTTATCATTATATGTAATCAGATTTTTAAAATAGTCAACCGTATAGGAGCCTATTCGTAACCACACACACACACACACACACACACACACACACACACACACACACACACATTCAGCTTTAAATCATATATATATATATAATATATATATATATATATATTTATATATATATTATATATATGATTATTTTGTTGCATATGCTTTGTATATATATTTGGTCTTTGATGTATGCGATTATGTAGGGAAAACGTTTAGTGGCATTATAGTTTTTTTTATGTAATTATAGATCTGATGTCGCGTGAATGGGTATATCATATTTTTTATTTAAAATATTTTTATTATCTGAGGTGGATGGATATGTTGTGTATATTTTCGGAGGTGTTACGGTTCTATGAGGTTTTAAAGATGGCTCTAGTCTCGGGTAATTTTGCCAGTTGGTTTTCATTAGGGGCGCATTCTGAAAATTTCTGATTCGGCTTTTATGCAGTTCATAACTGAATTATTGATCGCCTGTAGAATTCTACGCTTCTCCGTAGGTCATCTCTTTGATATGGACTTGTGGGATTTCTGTTTTTCAATAATTATCGATTTTATTTTTGATGGCGTGTTTGAGTTTTTGAAACCCTATTTCGTAGTTTCTAGGCACGTAATGCCTTTTTTTGCTTGAATATCTAAATGTATTTTTGTTTAAATTTTTCCTGAGTCATACAGTAATATTATCGACGTTACCCCTAAAGTGTTAGGAAGAAAATGGGGAAGAGGGAAAAGTATGACAAAAAATACGTTTATCACTGTAACAAAGTGTATAGGGTTAGTGAAAAGACAATGGATAGGAAGTGGTTCGCCAAATAACACAAAAGAAAGCCGAGATGGGATTGTTGATCAAGATGTGGCGACGATTAGGGCAAATTAGGATATTAAGTGTGGCAGTGAATTTTACGACAGTTTTACGGCAGTTTGAGACAGTTGTGGATAGCATGGGGTTGCGACGGTTTACGACAGTGGGGAGAGCTGTGAGTTGGATAGTCGAAAGCAGGTTGTGTCTCGAAGAATATGGGTAAATGAATTTATCAACTGACGATAAAAAGGCATCAGCAGAAGACGTAGATGGGGATCTAAGCGTTCAGAGTGTCGAAGGTGTCACACACACACACACAGTACACATATACACACACACGTGCGCGCAGAACGCTATTTGCAAAATATGTGAGAGTTTGTTTCGTTTTATTTTTTTTTATATTTGTGAACCTATGTGTGCCCGCTCGATATCTGCCAACCTGAGAGACGACGCAGCCAGACGATAAGACGCATTAGAAAACCACAAAGACAACGTTGCGATTTCTAAAAAGTTTATAATTACAAAAGAGAATTCAATTATATAAGGATGTGGAAAAGGTGTTAATTTAAATTGTAAAATAGAAATAGACTCAGTCCTTGCATGAGCCGATTTCTCGAGAGTTTTCGATTATAAAAGAGAATTTAACTATGATGAAAAGAAATAAAAATCTTCGTGGCCTTAGGGTCCAGATCAAAGTGTAGTATCTGTTTTTCAGACGCTACACTTCAATTTCTTGTTCTCTGTTAGTGGAGGAGAAATTCTTCACGACTGTGACTATTTTTACTTTTTGTTCATTTTATCCACATTAAAAAACGACCCTGGTGTTTAACTCTGTCCTGTGGGGAGGTATTGTAAATAGGAACTATGATGAAAAGTGAAAACCATAATTAAAATTTTGTAAATAGAAAACGGGGATCCTCAGCTGCTTACCATGTAGCTGTTACGGAGATTTAAAAACAGGGCAGCTGTTGATTACAAGGCTCTCCAGTGGCTAATACCACGTGCTATTAAAATTCAAACATAGATTTCTTCTTTCTTGCTGTTTGTGACTGAACTAATTGGCTTCGTAAATGATGAATTTAATTATGCATCCCCTTCCACAGGGGAAAAGTTCACTGCAATTTGCACTGGAGGAATTGATATGAGTTATGGTTTCGCAAGGGTAACTAATGTCAGTATCAAACGTATATATTTTGAAAAGGTTATGGCGCTAATTGGGTCGTACGAAACAGATACTGTCAAGAATTGTAAATGTCAACTGAATTAAAGTAATGAATTATAAGATGGTCAACATCATGAATTTTGGAATAAAGTCTTTTGCCATTTATTCACTATATTACCCTGTAATTACATTGAGCTTCTTAAATAAGGATTGTTATATATTAAAAGATAATACATTTCTACAGATATATATATATATATATATATATATATAGTATAAAGCTGAACGTCTGTGTGTGTGTGTGTGTGTGTGTGTGTGTGTGTGTGTGTGTGTGTGTGTGTGGTCACGAATAGGTTCCTATATGGTTGACTATATTAAAAAAACTGATCACATATAATGATAGAAGATGTATCGAGGATCAGGAATGGGTATGTTTGATCTGTCAGAACGGTGGTTCATAAAAATTGTGGGGTCTGCGTTCGCGCCTGGCCCCCAAAGTATGGAAATAAACAATGAAAAAAAAACAACCTTTACACGTGTTTTTGATATAGATGTACATAAGAATACGTTGATAAGTATATTACAACTTAAATAGGGATGGTATAATAAAATTGTGGGGTCTGTGTTCGCGCATGTACTCCATGGAAATATGGCACAAACTTTAACAAATACTTTTCATATCTATTTGCGTAAGTACACTTTGAAAATTATGTTTCAGTTTGAAGAAATATGGTATAATAAAATTATTGGGTGTTCATTCCCGCCTGACCTCCATAGAATGTAAATATGTGACAAAGTTTAACAATTGTTTTTAAAAGGGATGAGGGTCCACAATTACACCTTAACTTAAATCTTAAATCACGTTAGCTTTTATTTATTTTTTGAGTTGAATCATATTGTGTCGAATAAATTCACCTCATAAATTCACGTTCTTATTAAAGTGAAAGGCAAAAAAAAAGTCGGAACTTTAGACAATTCTCGACACAAATTTTACATAACTCTATTTTTTTCCTTCTCCGCTTGCACGTGGCACTCTTTCGAAAATAGATAATTACATAAATAAAAAAAAAAATAAGAACGATACTTGTTATCGTGTCAAAAGAAGAGAAAAATTCTGCTCACGTGATTACGTGTCTTTTTAAAAACATTTACATACCCTTTTTATTTTTATTTATATATCTGTTTAAGCTTTTTTTTCAGTGTACTAGGAGGAATTCAGTTGATTACAACCCTTTCTGCGTGTTCTTTATATTAGAATAGTACAACCCTGAATCCGACGGCGCAATACTATAAAACTGAAACGAAACTGTTCTGCTTGAAAAGGGCGCCATTTTCTTCTTATTCATATTCATATCCATTCTTTACTTTAAAAAATTAAAGTAATTACGTGTTTACTTTTTTAATATCCCATTTTGCTCGTTCGGATTATTTTACTAAAGTAAGTAAAGCTTTATTATTTTTCAAAACTGTTTTTGTTTCTTTGTTTTTCGATATTTCGTCGATATTATTTAGTAAAAGCCAACAAACGACTACCCGGAAAAATAAATATACAAGAAATAAATGTTACTATAGTCAATAAAAGTTCAGTTTATGTTTTTTTTTGTTTTGAAATAGTTTTTAATGCTCTTTACTGGAAATAATTTCAGCGAACCGAAATTAAAACGAAATTTGAGACGATAACTACTTAAATGAATTTTTATATAAACTACTCATGCCATAATAGACTATTCTTTAAGCACAAAATAACGGAAAACATTAAAATATGTTTATAAATATTCCTTACGTTGACGGAACTCTCTTAAAGTGTTAACACAGAATGCTCAGGTGCCCCTACTTCAAATTGAAAACGGGGCTCTCCATTTCAAAGTCACTGCCATTTTGATTTTTTTCAAACCATTTCGTAAATTAAAATTTTTTTTTTTTTTACAAACTACTTAAAAATACAAACCAATGAACTTTTCTATAATAAAATGAACTTTTATTGACTATGGTAACATTTATTTCTTGTATATTTATATTATTATTATATATATAACATTTTCTCTTTGTAAGGAAACATCATTTTATTGGTCACTCTTAGCTACGAATGGAAACAAAGTTGATATAAAAAATGTATTTTCGCGAACATTATTTTTACTTTCATCATATTTTGTTTAGGGTAAAATTTTTGAGTGTCAAAACCTATCTCTTTACAACCCCCTCCTTTTCATAACCTATCATACTTTCATCAATCACAGTCCATTTTCTGTAGGTTGTTTTTGAACCCAGTTAACGACGGGTACTTCTGCTAGTATATATATATATATATATATATATATATATATATATATATATATATATATATATATATATATATATGATTATAAATAAAACACTAGTGGTTCACGGTTTCGCAATAATCATTGTAGGAACTATCGATTGCAGGTAGTCGAAGGATTCGAACCCCTCTACGAAACCACCTTAGACTCCATGAGCAAGGACCGTTACTACTGGACCAACCTCACGCACCATGATATTCAGAAATTTAACATTTATAAAGACAAATACAGACATAACGTTATTAAGACGATCTAAAGTTATGTAACTACCACATTAGACACACACACACACACACACAACCACATATATATATACGTGGTAGTTACATTTTTACACGGACCGACGTTCTTTATTAAAATCTCGCAAAGTAACTAAAAAAAAAAATTCGACATGAGTTTGTTTTTTTTCAGTTGAAAGAAAATACATTTATTACCGGTGGTTTCCACACCAAACTGCTTGTACACGTATTTTCCAAATTAGCGACAATGTGGTCGCATTCCTGCTTTTCCCTTCATGCTCAATTACCAGTTTCTTAGTCTGCAACCACTACCATATATTATAGCTGTAATTTGTTCCACTGAATACTGTCGCCCGAAAATCTTGTTAAAGGTGCGGTGGATAAATGTCTTGCATCTTGTTTAAAAGTTCTT
>NC_136488.1:125545473-125555473 GCF_053919585.1 Euprymna scolopes
TACTCATTTGTCTTTCGTTTGTTTAGCGTGCGTTATCTCCGTTATTACGCGGATTTCTCTTTATATTTTTCTTTCATCTGTCTCTTTCTCTCTCTCTCTCTCTCTCTCTCTCTCTCTCTCTCTCTCTCTCTATCTATCTATCTCTCTTTCTCTCTCTTTATCTATCTTTATCTATCTCTTTCTATATATATATATATATATATATATTGTCTCTCGCGCTCTTTCTTACTCTCTCTCTCATTATATATATATATGTGTGTGTGTGTGCATATGTGTATACATAAGTATATATATATGTGTGTGTGTGTGTATGCATATGTGTATACATAAGTATATATATATATGTGTGTGTGTGTGTATGCATATGTGTATACATAAGTATATATATATGTGTGTGTGCGTGTGTGTGTATATGCATATGTGTATACATAAGTATATATATGTGTGTGTGTGTGTGTGTATGCATATGTGTATACATAAGTATATATATATGTGTGTGTGTCTGTGTGTATATGCATATGTGTATACATGAGTATACATAAGTATATATATGCATGTGTGTGTATTTGTCTGATGGTACAATTCCATTATTTTTACCGATTCCGATGCAATTAACGATTCTGTACTTAATTCCCAATTCCTATAAAATTACCAATTCCGATTCGGATCCTGTATAAATCCTTAAACAATCAACAATAAAGTTGTTATTTATTTCAGACTAGCAGGGCGACCCGACGTTGCTCGGGATTTAAAGAGGATTAACAAATGTTCCACACTTCTAATGCTTTTATTGTCATCGAAATCGGTGAAATCGCTCATTCGTCAATCAAATATACTGTCATGGCAAGTGCTCATCTGAGCATCCCCCCCTCGCCAAACTTTCACAAAAAAAACAGTCATCTAGCCAAAACCACTATCAATAATTTCCCACACTCTTTGTCTATGCCTAAACCTAAAGATAGATTCCACGAACAAAGCTTCTGACTTTGAACTGCACACCTGTGGAACTCTCTTCCGATTGCCTGCTTTCCAGCTGACTACAATCTGATTTGTTTTTCACGTCCAGCATAAACAAGTTCTTGATGGACCAGCCCCCTAAGTAATCCAATTTACAAAATTCCCACTATATATGTTTGCTGCGCTATAATCACATCGACTAATGTATACCCATTAACCCTTATCCTTGAGTGGCCTCCGGGCCTTGATAAGTGGTGATTCCTGTCTAAAAGAAAATAAATCAAATCAATTGATTGTCTGCTCTAGTCAGGAACTCACCGCTGTGCACTGGAAGGAAGATTCACATACCTCCCCGCAATGACTTAGTCCACAATTCATTCTAGTCTACATTGCAATGTAGAAAACATACTGTTGATTTTATGAAATTATTATTAATTTTATATGACTTTAATTAAGTTTAAAATGCACAAGTCAAGTATAATGGTCCAATTATACTCTAAACAAAAGCGTTCATTTTTAACGCGCCTTTGTCTTATCAAAAGACCTAATGTTGATTTTATAGGCTGGGCCATTCTGCTTGTGTGGCGATAAGACTTTCTTGAATGCTATTACGCTGGTAGGCTGCATAAAAATGTTAACTTTGACCATAATTGAACTGTTTCTTCTGTAATCAGATTTCTTCGATTATCGATTTTTTATACTTATCAGAGGTATTTCGATACAAAACTTATCTAAAAACATACCCAGGCACATAAGGCACACGCGTGTGAAATTTAAAAAAAAATCGGCTCAATCATTTTGAAGTCTATAGGGAACGAACTAACACATACACACACAGACAAAATGCCTTTTATATATGAGTAGAGAAGAGACAGAAATAAACTTATTTACATACAGATCATATACATACATACAAATAAATAAATAAAACAAGTAAATTTTCAAGTCTTAAAAATTATTTGCAGTTAATGAAAAAAAAAACAATTAAAAAATTTACGTGCGAATTTTTAACCTACAGACCACGTCATCAAAAAAAAAACAAAAAAAAACACGCTATCAACTTACCCACAGTAGAATTTTCACGGCCCGTTGTTCTATCATTGTTGCTAAGCGACGACATGGAAAAAATGGCTTTCCCGATGATAGGTAAATTAAAATAACGGTTTGGATTATCAATTATCGGTAATTATCGGTGGTATTCTGAGAGAAAAATTAACTAAGATTACCGCCGGACTTATAAACTAATGTTCTGTAAATTTTAAAGAAAATCTGTTCAACCGTTTCTGAGTCTATAAGGAACGAACTCACACGCACGCACGCACACACACACACACACAAAGTTGCATTTATATAATTGTATAGATTACCCCCCCCCCCAAAAAAAAAAAATCATGTTTAATTTGCAGATATATTTTCAAGCGTAGAAATACAATTATTGGAATAAAATGTAGATGTCAGTTTTAGTGGTTGTTAAAAATCAATAAATGTTCATAATTTTATCATTACTATTAGCAGTGAGAGATTTTGCTTTAAACAAATTTAAAAAAAAAATTAAAGAATAGTTTTTGGCATCGGAAAATAGGCACAGATTAATCCGATTCCGATACCGATTCCGATGCCCCCAAAAGTTTTGATTTGCCGATTCTCAATTCCGATTCCGATTAATGATCCGCCCAAACTTTCACACACACACAAGAAAAAAAAAACACTCTCACTGTCAACAATTTCCCCTACTCTCTATCTGTGTCTAAATTTAAACGTGGGTTCCATGAACTAAACTTCTTTTCTAGAACTTACCGTCTGTGGAACACTGTTCCGCTGGCATGCTTTCCAGCTGACTACAATATGGTCGTCTTCAAGTCCAATGTAAACAATTTCTTGTTTAGCAGGTCCCTTAAATAATCAAACTATATTAAATTCCCACACCTAACGATTACTACGCTCGAGTACACCCAGTAACCCTTATCCTCGAGTGGCTGTAAGGATCTGACAAGTGGTGACCCCTATCGTAATATATATATATATATACATATATATATATATATATATATATATATATATATATATATATATATATATATCGTTGAAATTAAACATTTATTTTTAAGTGTCTAAACGTCTGTCAGAGTGATCTAATGATTATAATATGATTTGCGCATGCGAGCCGACTTATTTTAACTTAAAGTGCTCAACGATAAGAAACGAGTTTCTTAAAGGGGATAACATCGATGCCTTCGTTAATTTCGAAAGACAAAGGATACCCCCTGTAGAGGTAGCTGCGTGTGTAATTGTGTGGCATGGGTTGCGCAATCAACAACCACACCTCTCACCTGACTGCAGCAAGGGGTCATCACACTTTTCAGCGCATTCAGGTATACTTTGGTGTTGGCTTTCAATCAGGTGACCGCTGGTAGCAAATAAAGTTTGTGTCACTGTAAAAAACGATTATGAATAACGGGGTAAATGTCTTAGGTGCTGTCGTGTGTACTCTTATGATTAATAAAGAATTGAAAATTTCATATATTTATGTGTGTAATTGTGTAAGCCTACCTATGTTTCAGTGTTTTTAGCAGATAAATCGCACTAGCTTCACTAAATAATACGTTTCTACTTTCACTTTCATTTTCACTTATAACTTGCTATCTCTAAATAAACATTTATAAACATTGACGGATACACACACGCACACAAGCACGCACATATATATATATACATGCACAGATGCATATATATATATATGCTTATATATATATACATATATATAGATGCTTATATATATACATATATATATATATAGATGATTATATATATACATAGATACACACACATATATATAAATGCTTATATATACATACATACAAATATGTATATATATATAGATGCTTATATATATACATACATATATATATATATATATTTATGCGTATATATACACACACATATATATATATATATATATATAGAGAGAGAGAGAGAGAGAGAGAGGGAGAGATGCTCATATATATATATATATATATATATATATATATATATATATATATATATATATATACTAGCAGTACTACCCGTCGTTGACTCGGTTCAAAAACAGCCTACAGAAAATGGGCTGTGATTGATGAAAGTATGATAGATTATGAAAAGGAGGGGGCTGTAAACAGATAGGTTTTAATACTCGAAAATTTTACCCTAAGCTAAATATGATTAAAGTAAAGATAATTTTCGCGAAAATATATTTTTTATATCAACTTTGTTTCTATTCGTATCCAAGAGTGACCAACAAAATGATGTTTCCTTACAAAGAGAAAATGTTATATATATATATATATATATATATATATATATATATATATATATATATATATATATATATATACATAACACAATATAAATATACCAGAAATAAATGTTACCATAGTCGATAAAAGTTACTTTTATGGTAGGAAAGTTCATTGGTTTGTATTTTAAGTAGTTTGTAAAAAACAAAAAAAATTTTTTAATTCACGAACCGGTTTAAAAATAATCAAAATGGCAGTGACTTTGAAATGGAGAGACCCGTTTTCAATTTGAAGTAGGGGCACCTGGGCATTCCGTGTTAACAATTTAAGAGAATTCCGTCAACGTAAGGAATATTTATAAACATATTTTTATGTTTTCCGTTATTTTGTGCTTGAGGAATAATCAATTATAGCAGGTGTAGTTTATATAAAAATTCATTTAAGTAGTTATCGCCTCAAATTTCGTTTTAATTTCGGTTCGCTGAAATTATTTCAAGTAAAGAGCATTAAAAACTATTTAAAAAAAAACATAAACTGAATTTTTATTGACTATGGTAACATTTGTTTCTTGTATATTTACTTTTCCGGGTAGTCGTTTGTTGGCTTTTCTGCTAAACACTCTTACTAAATAATATCAACGAAATATCGCAAAACAAAGAAACAAAAACAGTTTTGAAAAATAATAAAGCTTTACTTACTTTATTAAAATAATCCGAAACAGCAAAATGGGATATTAAAAAAGTAAACACGTAATTACTTTAGTTTTTTTTTAAGCAAAGAATGGATATAAATATGAATAAGAAGAAAATGGCGCCCTTTTCAAGCAGAACAGCTTCGTTTCAGTTTTACAGTATTGAACGGTGTAGTATTGTTCGGTCGGATTCTGGGTCGTACTATTGTAATATAAAGAACACGCAGAAAGGTTTGTAATCAACTGAATTCCTTCTAGTACACTGACAAAAAAAGCTTAAACAGATATATAAATAAAAATAAAAAGGTTTATGTAAATGTTTTTAAAAAGACACGTAATATCGTGAGCAGGATTTTCTTCTTCTTTTGACACGATAACAAGTATCGTTCTTATTTTTATTATTTATCTATTTATCTATTTTTGAAAGAGTGCAACGCGTAAGTGGAGAAGGAAAAAAATAGAGTTATGCAAAATTTGTGTCGAGAATTGTCTAAAGTTCCGACTTTTTTTTTGCTTTCACTTTAATAAGAACGTGAATTTATGAGGTGAATTTATTCGACACAATATGATTCAACTAAAAAAAAAATAAATGAAAGCTAACGTGAATTAAGATTAAATTTAAAGTGTTATTGTGTACCCCTTTAAAAAACTTTGTTAAACTTTGTCACATATTTACATTCTATGGAGGTCAGGCGCGAACAAACACACAATAATTTTATTATACCATATTTCTTCAAACTGAAACATAATTATCAAAGTATACTTTCGCAAATAGATATGAAAAGTCTTTGTTAAAGCTTGTGCCACATTTCCATGGAGTACAGGCGCGAACGCAGACCTCACAATTTTATTATACCATCCCTACTTAAGTTGAAACATACTTTTCTATTTTAGTATTCTTATGTACATCTATATCAAAAACCCATGTAAACGTTTTTTTTTCATTTGTTATTTCCATACTTTGAGGGCTAGTCGCGAACGCAACCCCCACATATTTTATGAACAACCGTGCTGCCAGAGCAAACATACCCATTCCTGATCCTTGATACATCTTCTATCATTACATGCAATCAGTTTTTTTTTAATAGTAAACCATATAGGAGCCTATTCGTGACCATACACACACAAACGTTCAGCTTTATTTATTTATATATATATATATATATATATATATATATATATATATATATATATATATATATATGTACATTATATATACATGTGATATGTATATTTATAAAAAAAAATATTAGCTTCATGCATGTTTGTGTAGCGATCTACAGTCAAGGAACGCCATGTCATCCGGCTAGCATGTCGTGCTGATCATGTACATATGTATTTAATAATGTTTGTATAAATGAACATATTATAAACATGCTCTGTCTATTCCTAGATTTCTCTTTAATAAACACAAAACACAATATATATAAATTAGTTTTTTTTGTGTATGTGTGTATTGATATCTACTTTAAAACCACTTTTTATTATGCATTTAAATACAACTTTGTTATATATGGATTGTGAAATTGCATTCATCTGCAGAATATCTAGCTAATTTGCATATTCTTTTAAACATTCATTTTAATTAATTCCCTATTAGTTTTTTTCGGTTTTCTTATGGGGTGATCATCTTTAGTAAACTATTACGTGTAATTATATTCATGCCGTTTGTTTGTAAATTTTATTCGGTTGGGATTTAATTATCTACATATAAATACTGGTATTTATATTAGTTGGAAGTTTACCATTGCATATATAAGGTAAACACTACCTCATTTTGATTTCATTACTTACACACACACACACACACGATATATATATATATATATATATATATATATATATATGTGTGTGTGTGTGTGTGTGTGTGTGTGTGTGTGTGTGTGTGTGTGTGTGTGTGTGTGTGTGTTGTTAACCTCGGGAAGTTTTAATTAAATCCTTACAAATGGTTTTGATAGAAACATAAAAAATTCTGTCGATCCCCTTATTTGTATATAATTCATATATATATATATATATATATATATATATATATATATATATATATATATATATGTCTAAATTGATATATATATTCACATACGTATATATATACATATATATACATATATATATGTGTACGTATATATATGTGTATACGTATATGTATATATATATATATATATATATATATATATATATATATATATATATATATATTATAAATGAAATATTTAAATATTTTATAAAAATATTTTTTAAATATTGAAATAAAATATTCCAATGTTTCATGAACAAAAATAATAAAATAAATTAAAGAAAAAAAAACAGCAACAGATATATATATATATATATATATATATATATATATATATATATCCCTACGCGATAACTCTGTCAATTTTCAGTCTACAGACTCAAAATTTGATATACACGGTCGTGAGATTTGAGAAAATCTTTGTAATCGGTTTTCGGCCAGAAATTTAACTCTTAAGGGGTAACAGTTGAACGATTTGACATTTGAGAACTCTACCAAACTCTTCCGCTAACTTTGGGTCTAAGTACTTGAAATTTTAGATATAGTTCCCTTGGATATGGATCAAACTTAATAAATTGATTTCAGCCCAAAACAATAAATGTTAAGGGGCCATAATAGGGGTCAAAGTTAAAAAAATTGACATCTGCGGTTTCTACCAAATTACTCAGATAATTTCTGGTCTAAACATCTGAAATTTTACATAAAGGATATTCAGAGATAGGGCAAGCGTTTTAATCGGTTTGGGTAGAAAATTTAAGCTACCAATATATAAATGTATGTATGTATGTATGTATGTATGTATGTATGTATGTTTGCATATCTGCCTAAAACTTTCAACAGAGGCGACGAATTTTCACAAGATCAGTATCGTTTTTAAGCTAGACCCATCAGACGACAAATACCAAAAAATTAGCTAAAAACATTAATTCCTTCACCCTCAACTGGGCACTTTTCTACAGGGAGGGGTCGCTTTTTTCACCGATATTTTCGAAAGTCATCCCTTGTTTTCGATTGTCCAGCCTTAATTTAAACCTACGTCACTTTCGGTTTGGCGGTGGCCGTAACCGCAAAGACGTCATGTTTTTGTCCGTTCTTTTCCTCCTTCGCGATATGGGTTCGAGCCTGTCTTTTTACTACCACTTATTGTTAGTATATATATATATATATATATATATATATATATATATACTAACAATTTAGCCCGGCTTTGCTCGGGTCCCATGTACTGTTCATAACTTTATTCGCATATGTAAATATATATGAAAAATTTGTACTTATGTCCAGGTAACCTACATCGAAGTGTTTAGACCCAAAATTTGCGGAGGAGTTTGGTAGAGTCTGCAAACATCAACTTTTTCAACTTTGACTGTTTAGCAGCCAAATGTTCGCCTAAAAACTGATTAATAAGCTTGTTTCATGTCTGAATACACTTTATGTGAAATTTCAAATGTTTAGGCCTAAAATTGGCCGAATAGTTTGTGAGAGACGCAAAGGTAAAATCTTTTGAACTGTTACCCCTTATCAGCCGTATTTTCGGCTAAAACTCGATTAAAAAGCTTGTCCCTATGTATGAATACACCTTACATAAAATATCAAATGTTTAGACCAAAAATTGGCTGAGTAATGTGGTAGAGACCACGGAGGTCAAATTTGTAAAATTTAGACCCAAATTTTTAATCCTTAACATTCATTGTTTTGAGCTAAAATCAAATTAAAAAGTTGGATCCATGTCCAAGTAACCTACATCTAAAATCTCAAGTGTTTAGACCCAAAATTGACCGTGAAGTTTGGTAGAGTTTTCAAAGGTCAAATCGTTGAACTTTGGCCCCTTAACAACCAAATTCCTGGCCGAAAATCAATTAAAAAGATTTTCCCAAATCTCAGTACCCCTTATGTTAAATCTCGAGTCTGTAGACTGAAAATTGACAGAGTAGTTTGAAAGAGAAATGTACACACACACACGCACATACACGCACACACACACACACACACACAATTTCACTTTTATAGATATAACGATTAGATTGATTAGAAAGATCTTGCGGAACTATTAATTTGGATTTAACATGATGTATTTTCAAAGATTTCTTTAGAATACCTTCTTTTTATATATCATTTTGAATAGCGTTTTCCACTCTATGTAATCTATTAAATAACAATCATTTGGAAACACTTACGTCTTCTTTTCAGGATGTTGAATACAAGATGGAAAAAAAAAAAACAATTTCGCAAAATTTACTTATTTCATTTCAAGCTACGCCGAAAAACTGTTGAAACAAAAAAGGCCCAAGTCTTCTCCATGGCAATGTTTGATTACACGTTGCTGAACCGACCCTGCAGAAGTTGAACGAATTGGGTTACGAAACTTTGTCTCATCCGCCATACTCTTTAGACCTCTCACCTACCAACTACCACTTCCTCAAGCATCTCGACAACTTTCTACGTGAGAGGCTTAAAAAAAACCTAAGCGATTTCAAAAAAGCCTTCAGCGACGTCATCGCAGACAGAAAGATTTTTAGGTTACTGGCATAAATACACTTGTTTTGCGTTGGCAAAAGTGAGCTTACTCCGGTCAATAGATTTTTGTTTGAGCCGAGATATGGTAACCTGAATTTAAAAGTTAAAAATCGCAAGATCATTTTTGTTCATCTGATATATATATATATATATATATATATATATATATATATATAAAATGAAAATTAAATTTACCAAAATGATCCAAGATGGTAAAATTAAAGTATATTATAAATATTAAAGAATTAATATTTATAAAGTTATCTCAGCCAGATGTAAAAGCTCGATAAAACCAAATAGGAGATAGAGCTTATAATACGAGCAAACAGTTAATAAAACATGTTAAAAAAACACTTTGAAATGAGTTAAAAACATATTTAATCTGAAAAGGAAACACTAGATAAGTGGATATTCCTTAATCCGGGGAGTTTCGAAGAAATACTTTCCTTCTCATCAGAGGGTAGAAATTAGCAAAATGCGGGATCGGATTTTGCATGCAAAAGTATTTGATGAAACAACAAGTAAGTCAAAGATCTTACTTGA
>NC_136488.1:125560473-125577973 GCF_053919585.1 Euprymna scolopes
CCAGGCACACACGCAGAGGTTCAGCTTTATATTATATATATATATATATATATATATATATATATATATATATATATATATACATATATATATATATATATATATATATATATATATATATATATACTAGCAAAAGTACCCGTCTATGTATAAGTTAATAAAAATAAATATCAATGGACAAAAGAAGCAAAGATTAAAAATTGAGATTATCATTTTAAATATATTAATAATTATACTTTATATATATATGCGTGTGTGTGTGTTTATATATATATATATATATATATATATATATATATATAATATACATATATAAACACACACACACACGCACATATGACACACACACACACACACACACACATATATATATATATATATATATATATATATAAATATAGCCAGTAGAGTTTAGTTTCCTAGAAGTACATCCAATGAAACAACATGTGTCTACCAAAGAGTGCTCAATGAGTGAATAGAGCAGGTATATTAAATTTATTTATACAAACATTAATGGCTACATATGTGCATACATGTTTCTGTAATCACCCGCGTTGGGGGGTTACGTCTTCAGGCCAAGAATTACCGTCGAGAACGGTGAGTTCTCGACGGTAATTCTTGACGTGATTACAGAAACATGTATGCACATATGTAGCCATTAATGTTTGTATACATAATTTTTATATATATACATATATATACACACACACACACACACACACACACACACACACACACACACACACACACACACACACACACACACGAGTAATGAGATCCAACGTTGCCAGGATTGAATGAGGATCAACGAATATTCCACATATCCAATGGTTTAATAAAAGTTTAAAATGCAAAGTACATCATCATGGTTGAATTATGCTCTAAACAGAAACATTTATTTGGCCTCCTTACTTGATTTTTTAGTCTGGCTCTTCTGCTTGTGCGGTGATAAAACTTCTTAAGCACACTTGTGGCTGTATAATGGTGTTTACTTTGGTTAAAATCGAACTTCTCCTTATTTAATAGGATTTTCTCGAATATCGATGTTCGATACTTATCGAAGGCAGCCCGATAGAAAACCTATTTAAGAACACTCCCAAATAATCGGCCCAGCTGTCTCGATGTCCACAGGGAACGAACTTACACACAGACACACGCGTAAAGTGTGACACACACACACACACACACACACACACACACACACACACACACACACATATATATATATTTTTTGATATTTTCATTTTTCTACCTTTGCCATAAAATTTCTGATGAGTACATGAAAAATCATCTGAAATGCATTAAATATCAAATAAGATGAGTATATAAAAAATACAATTGTTAATGACTCCATTCATTCATTCATATATATATATATATATATATATATATATATATATATATATATATATATATATATACACACACATATATGTGTGTGTGTGTGTGTTTGTATGTGTGTGTGTATACATATAAGTGTGTCTTTTGACACACTTATATGTATACACACACATATGTATAAGAGAGTCTAAAAGAAAAACAGAAAGTAGAAAAAGTGAAAGAAAGTTAGGTGTTGTTCGCAATTTATATTTGCGAGTCTCAGCGAAATCATTGATGCACATTTATTTCAGATAAACACACGCGCACAACGATAAGAGAAGTTAGAAATAGAGTGGGAGAAAATAGAGAGTGGGAAAGAGAGACAGTAAGAGACAGAGAGAGACAGAGAGAGAAAAAAAGTTAGAAGAGAGGGGGGGACGAGGAGAGGGTAGCATACGCAACAGACTGGATCACACACACTTACACAAAGAACATTCACACATTCACGTATAAAAGAACTCGTGTGAATTTAACGTACAAGCGCACATTTCTTGTCTTTGTATGTAATGTACTTGATAACCTTTAAAATTACCGCCGGCAACTAGTCATTGATTAAAAATTTAATCCTTTTTCTACTCTCTCTCTCTCTCTCTCTCTCTCTCTCTCTCTCTCTCTCTCGCTCTCTCTCTCACCCCTCTCACTCTTTCTCTCTCTCTCTCTCACACACACACACACACTATATATATATATATGTATATATATATATATATATATATATATATGCGTCTCGATAAAAAATCAATACGAAACATAATTGTTTTAAGCATTTTTTCTGTATTTATTTCCTATGTTTTGACGTGTAGGAATAAAAAAGTCTTTCGAAAAAGAACGTAAATGTATATATCTATACATCTATATCTATATATATATATATATATATATATATATATATATATATATATATATATATATGTATATATATATATATATATAAATGTAATTTTGGTTCGTTAAAAGCGAATAAAACCATATTTCTACGTTACCAATTTAATTGAAATTTTCAAAAATTCGATTTTTAAAGTCAAGGAATGTTTTTGTTATTAAAATAATTTAACATTGCCAATTATAAAGATATTAAATTAAATAAAAAATATTTTTCGTAACTGCGAGATTATCGCCATTTTATTTCCGGTAGAAATTAGCCTTTCCCTTATTGAGATAAGTATTATTTGTATTAATTTTTATGATACTCATGCAGAGAGTGATCCGTGCTGAAATAATGTTATTATTTAAAAAGTCATTCTTAACATGGGGAGGGGAGGATGTTTTGTTCATATTCTGTACTTTAATCTTACAATTGAATAAAAAAAAGCATATCGTAAAACGTTAATTAAACGTGGAAATATGATTTAAAAAATAGCGCGGATCGCTCTCTGCATTAGCACCATTTTTATTTATTGCGGACTATTATTCTCATCATTATTAGTTGTTTCACGACTTTTCGGCCAACTATTCCTCTGGCCTTCATGAAAAGAAGTAAGTCCTTTTATAAATGTGCAGCAACTTTTTCTTTTTATTATTCTTAAAGAGTAAAACTTTTCTTATTCATGAAAAGTGTTAAGCCTACGTAAATAAATAAATGTTTGTACACGTGACAAATTATCAATAAATGGTTTAGTTACTTTTTTTAAAAAAATATTTATGAAAAGAGTTAACGTAAATAATGTTTGTAAAAGTGCGAAAGGCGACGTTATACAACCATCACTCCCATGCTTAATTTCTATAATCATTATTTCGACATTTGAAAGTGGTGCTTACTTTTTAGTTACAACGTTCTGATAAATCAGTCACCCATTTTGTAAGCAATAAAAACGCGGTATATCAAAACCATAGAAAGTAAAAATAATATGTGCCTCTACCGCATTTGTTAGTCAGAAATATATTTGTTTCTTAAAGAAAAAAAATAGATTGAATATGACCTTTTTTTATTGTTTTTATGAAAATAAAGTTTCAAGTTTTTTAAAAAATTTTTAAACTTATTTAGTTAAAAGTCGGTTTGTGTTTTTTTTTGTTTTTTTTGTTTTTATGAAAGGTGAGTTTTTTTGGTTCTTTTTCAAAACTTTTTTTTTTTTTAATTTTTTTAAAAGTATTATAAATTTCACTAACATGCTGGAGAAATGTTTAATAATTTGGTATTTTTTTAGATTAGGTCCACCTCCACAATTTTCCTTTAAATGACGACATTTATAGGTTTCCGAGTATGCTGAACACGCAAATCGCATTGAAATTTGGCGGAAATAAATAGTTGTATTATGCATTGTATTCTTCGGCGGCCATCTTTTTACGTGCACACGCGCCATAAACAAATACACGCACGTAAAAAAGATGGCCGCCAAAGATTACGATGCATAATACAACTTTTTATATCTTGATAACTACTTATTTCTGCAAAATTTCAATGCGATTTTCGTATTCAGCATAGTCGAAAACCATTTCAAGTTGTCATTTAAAAGAAAATTGAGAAGGTGGACCTAATCTAAAAATTTACCAATAATTTTTCATCCCGTACGCCTCCCGATACATTGCTTTAGAAACTCCACCACGTAAGTAAATAAATAAAAAATGTTACGTGCGCATGCGTTAGCCTTGACTAGGGGGGTACTAAGGGAACGACCATTAAATAATTCTGCGGGTCGCCATGGAACTCAACGCTCAAGGAGTACCAAAATAGTTTTAATGATCTGAAGAAAATTTTTTTCGAAAAGTGGGTGATCAGTTTTCAATGTAAATTTAACTTAAAATGAGCACCCACTTTCTGGCCACCTGAGGAAGGGGCATTTATTTTCGTGTTTATTGGCTTAAAGGTTTTTTGACAAGGCAGTTTGGTACGCGAATGCATATTTAACAGTTTTCGTTTATGCTCACGCATATCATAAACAAAGGCTACGTCTATGAAATGGAAAATAGTCCCAGAGTTCAGGGGTTAATACCATGCAAAAGAAATCAAACAAAAAAGCTTTTTAGCCAAGAAACACACAGAAAAAAGAAAAAAAAATAGCATCCATTTTTTTCTATCGAATTCATTTGCTGTTTTTATTGAAAACTATTTTCCCCCGGATTTTTTATATAATTTTCCATTAAGGGCCGTGCGTCTCACGTTCGTATAACAAACATTTTTTTGTAGATTTTGGTGTGCTAAAAACGAATTTGCAAACCGTTTCTGTCGCAAAAAAAATAGGTTTTATGGTATGAAGAAATTACTTTTTCGAAAAAGTGGCGATCACGTTTCCATGTAAATTTAACTTAAAATGTGCACCCACTTTCTAGCAACCTGAGTGAGGGGGGATTTTTCCCAGGTTGATTGGCTAAACAGCTTTCGTTTATGCTCACGCATATCGTAAACGAAGGCTACGGCTGTGAAATGGAAAATAGTCCCAGAGTTCAGGGGTTGTTACCATGCAAAAGAAATCAAACAAAAAACTTTTTAGCCAAGAAACACAGAAAAATGCCCCTCTCTCAGGTGGCCAGAAAGTGGGTGCTCATTCTAAGTTAAATTTTACATTGAAAAGTGATCACACACTTTTCGAAAAAGTAATTTCATGAATATCATGAAAACTTTCTTTTTGCTACGGAAACGGTTTGCAGATTCGTTCTTAGCACACCGAAATCTACAATAAAATATTTCGTTATATATGAACGTGAAACGGGCCTTAAAGTAAAATAATACCGGATTTTTTGGAGCAGATTTGCCGTTTAGTTGTACAAATATCCTCAAACCAGGTAATCACTAAAAGTGACTTTTAAAAGTCGTCACCTGTATCGAGCAAAAGTTTAAAACCACCGATTATATGCCAGTCTACATCATGGTAACATATATTGAGTGAGTTCCTAACAGTATTTTGTATAGTTTTTTTAGTTTAAACTCATTTTCCAAAATTTCCCCAAACTTAACGTGTTCGATACAGTCTGCCGCCATTTGTATTTTTCAGATATACCGATAAACATTGAATGTTTTTGAACCGATTATACATTACATAAAAACTCTAAAATCTTATCCAGTTAAGTAGAACATTTACTTTTCTTGCCTTTGATAACATTTATTTATATATATTTATTTTTTGACAATTTCTTTGTATCTGCGTTTAGTAATACAAACCCTTTTCATTTAATGTAACGTTTAGTCGGCTCAAAAAACAGTGTTTATCGGGGTATTTGAAAGCTACAAATGGTGGTGGACACTGTTGATTACTTTAAGTTAGAGAAAGTGAGTTAAAACTAAAAAATATATACAAAATACTGTCAGAAACCCACCGATTATGCCAGCCTATGCCATGGTAACATATATACGGTGAGTTTCAGACACTGTTTTGTATAGTTTTTAGTTTTCAACTTACTTTCCCAAACTTAACGTATTCAACAGAGTCCGCGACCATTTCTGTTTTTTGAGCCGATTAAACATTTTACATTACATAAAAACACTAAACAATTATCCAATTAGGTAGAAACGTAACTTACCTTTGCTTTCATTTATTTGTTTTTGGACAACTTTTTCGAATCTGTGTATAGTAACCCCCTCCCCCCACCATTAACCAAATATTAATTACTAACTCACATTTTTGTAAAACAAAAAAAAAAAAAAACATTTAGCGTTTCAACATTTTTGCTACGTTCGGCTTCATCCACTGATTGTTGGACAAGTCCAAACCATGAATGATTGACAGAAACTCCCGAGGATCCAGATCAAATTCTGCAAGAGTACAATTTTTTTCATTTTCGCCTTCTTTTTCACTTTTTGCAGTGGATTGCTGTACTAATATAAGAAACATGCATTTTCTCTTTTTATTAAATTTTTCCATTACACCAAATTGAGCCACTGCAACGCGTGGCAGGGTACAGCTAGTATTTATATATATTTATATATATACATATCCATATGTATAGCAATATATATAGCAATATATATATATATATATATATATATATATATATATATATATAGCAATATATGTATGTATATATAGAGAGAGAGAAAGAGGGAGGGAGAGAGAGGGAGAAAGAGAGAGAGAGATAGAGGAACAAACCAAGTTATGTGTTCATCAACTTTTCGTCTTTATTGAAAGCCATCCTCTATGTTAATGAAATTAAGAAACAAAACAATAATACAAATATTTGAATATATATTTTTCATGTAATGAAATGTATGACCCTGTTACATTATAGAAACGGAAAAAGTCGTTGGAAATTCAAAAAAGGGGGGGGCATAGCGTTGTGACAGAGAGTAAGATGTTTAATGACGTCGTTAATATGTTTAAAAAGATATGATGCAATTCATATTTTGAGACCAAACATGTCCGTTGTAATATGAAATGAGTGTATTTTTGTTTTGTAATTTATTGACTGATTATATTTATTAATTATTATAGGTAGGGGTTTCTATGGTGTGAGAGAGTTAACTGTGTCGAAAATTAAATTATGTTCTTTTAATAGAAGTTTACTTATTAATGGCGATAAATTACAGAACCTCCACCTTTTTTAATTGTGCTTGAATTTGCGATAAGCGCTGATTCAATAATTCTCTGTCGCGGTTTATAATAATTATCTGTCGCGGTTTATCTATCTATCTATCTATCTATCTATCTATCTATCTATCTATCTATCTATTTATTCTATTCTATCTATCTATCTATCTATCTATTCTATCTATCTATCTATCTATCTTCTCTTCTCTTCTATTCTGTTCTATCTTCTATCTTCTATCTATTCATGTTCTATCTTCTCTTCTATCTATATATCTTCTATCTTTTCTTTCTTCTTCTTCTATCTATTCTTCTCTTCTCTTTTCTTCTTCTATCTATATATATATATAAAACGAACTCTTCTATCTATATATATAAAACGAACTCTTTTTTCCCCTCCGATTTGGACCTTAATAGGATTAAAAATCAAGATATTACATTCAAATGTAATATGCACAAACTGCAGCACAGTATCTGAGGTGTGTTATAGGCCTATTACATCTCCACTTCCTCGATAATCGTAGATCCCTGTATTTTTTCTGGTGCGATTTCACGGCCAAAATCGGTTAGAATCAGTTGTAAAACCTTTTCTCTCTAATTAATTCCTCCTACCCCCTCTACCACTTTACACCGCTGTGAATCCGTTCACAAGGAACAGTACGAAGAAACACCGGTTTGAGTTCGTAGTTGCTTAAAAACATGGAATGGTACTTTAGCGTTCTTTTTCGTTCTATGCTTTCTACTGGGTGAAATGCACCATTGGATTTATGCCATGTTTTTACCCCCGCTTTTCGCTTGCTTATGCTTCCTGTTTTTCACATTTCTTTTTTAAAGAAATTTTACGTTGGTTCGCTGTTTTTTTTTGGGGGGGGGGAGCATTTTAAACAGAAGTATAACATCGTTTTTATTTTTATTTTTATTTGGATATTTAAACAGGGTTTATTTCTTCGCTTATTCTTTACTTTACTACCACCACCACCCGTACCTTACGCACACACCTCCAAACAACGGGGCATTTGTCTATCTTAAGGCTTTGCACCCATCAAACATTACGTTTTAATTATTTTTTTTTCACGGCATCTAACGACATCTCGATTTCCATGATTCCATTTTTTTTTTGCTGTTTTTTTTTTAAGGTCGGCCTCACGTTCGTATATAACAAACTTTTTTTTTTCGTAGTGCTAAAAACGAATATGCAAACCGTTTCCGTCGTAAAAAAAAAAAATACTTTTCATGATATGACGAAATTACTTTTTCGAAAAGTGAATGATCACTTTTCCATGTTAATTTATCTTAACATGATCACCCACTTTCTGGCCAGCTGAGAGAGGAGGCATTTTCTTTCGTGTTTATTGGCTAAAAGGTTTTCTGACAAGGCAGTTCGGTATGCATGTGCATATTTATCAGCCTTCGTTTATGCTCGCGCGTAGCGTAAACGAAGGCTAAGGCTGTGAAAGTTCAGGGGTTATCAGCCAATAAACACACAAAAAATACCACAAAATGCAGTTAAAGTTACATCGAAAATTGATCACCCACTTTTTTTGCGACGGAAACGGTCTGCAGATTCGTTTTCAGCACACCGAAATCTACAAAATATACGTTGATATATACGAACGTGAGACGGGCCTTAAAGTAAAATAATACTGGATTTTTTGAGTCAGATTTGCCGTTTAGTTGTACATATATCCCCGAACCAGGTAATCACTAAAAGGGACTCTTAAAAGTGAAAGTTATATAGGGGAGGAGACTATGTATGCTAGAAGATAGATGATATTATAGGTTAATAGATTATGTTAAAGTTTATAATTACTTTTTATACATGACAACTATACATTATTGAGCCATATGTACCCATACGTAGTCATACGAGAGGTTGCTAACTTGTAATTTACTCTTCCTATAATTAATCAAAGTTTAGAATATTTTAAGAAGATGTTTCCTCTATTATTAAATCTGATTATCTTAAGCTTCTCATTTAGGCAGAAGTAACATGGAGTAGTTAATGATCTGCATACTCGTACATTAGTTTTTCTGATGATATTCCAATTGACGATCAGCTTTTTTTCTTTATGCAGTGTTGGGAAAGTATAATTTTCTTATTATAATATCGATATTATTAGTGAATCTTTCTTAATAATGACTAGATATTGATTATATAATGTTATAAATAGAATTTTTTTAAAATTCTTAATGCTGCAATATTTTACGTTATAAATTCATTATAGTTTTTACTAGAATATCTTGTCCTTTTCTTTTCCAGTTTTAACAACTAGTCCTTTACTTTTTTATGTTTAAGCTTAACCATATTATTTTCCATCTCTTAGCCTTTTGCTGTGATAAGGCTCACAAGGCAGTGGTGATTGATTTTTGGGTTGGTTCTCCTAGTCTTCGCCAAACCAAGGGCATCCACAAGACAGTGGGGTAGGGGTTGTGTTGTGTGCCAGGGCATGTTCACACATCGGTGGGTCATAATGCACTACCTCTGAGGTCCCCTACTGCTCCGAGATCTCCTGCAAGTTTAGCCAGTTACCGAGTGTGGCCAACGTGGAGGCACTGTAGGAGTCTTTATGATGGAGAGGCTATGTACTGGCAAGGAAGACTTATGCATAACTGCTCCCTTTTTACCGTGAGGTTAGCCAGCGGTGTTAGCTGGAAGCGAGAAGGTATGCAAGCATGAACTTAACACTAACTTATACCTAACAAACTAGACGCATCACACCCCCCTGCCGGATTGAGAATCCAAACGCACACACCAATCTTGTGTGTACACATAAATGAACATATATATCTAACAAAGGTTTTTTGGATCATCAAATGTTCAAAAACAACATACAGTAAAGTTTCTCCCTTAATCGACTGAGTTTCTAAAATGCATACTTTTCACAAAGAAAACTTACTGATTTTATGTATAAACATTTTGAATTTAAACTTGTAGATATGCCGGAAGTTCGAAAAAGCAAAGGAAAAAGATAAAGTCCGTACGGAATGAAAAAAAATTAAAAAAAAAAATCTCAAAATACATATATAAGTACATATATATACATATATGTACACATACATACATACAGACATATATATATATATATATATATATATATATATATATGTGTGTGTGTGTGTGTGTGTATGTGTGTGTGTGTGTGTATGTGTATGTATGTAGGCTCTCTCTACCGTGCTAGAAAACTACTTACGTTGAAAGTATCCTGTACCTCTATAAGGTCACCATTCGCCCATGCATGGAGTATTGTTGTCATATTTGGGTTGGTGCATCTGCTGCTAGTCTCTCGCTCCTAAACAAGGAGCCTCTGTCCCATCTACGAAATGTTGCATCTATCTGCTTCTTTTACAAGTATTTTAATTGTGAATGCTCCGACAAACTGCAACCATTTGTATTCCCTTGACGTAAACACACCCGACATACCCGACAAGCAGTTAAATTGCACCCCTACACAGTAGAGATCACTAGATGTTTTACTCCAGTATTTCTTTCCTCAGACCTGCTTAACATTGAAACTCCCTTCTGGGTCCCTGCTTCCCCAACTGTACCGACATGCAGAAGTTTAAGTGTAATATGAACAGACATCTTGCTGCCAAACTCCCTACATAATGCCCCTGTAGATTATGTCCCTGATAGTAGCCCCCTACATCAAAGTGGCAATGTTCCTTGTTTTGAGTGAAAATGCAATATATATATATATATATATATATATATATATATATATATATATATATATATATTAAGTAATGTGATTGATAATTTAAAATTTAAAAATACAATTATAATTCAATTAAAAATCCGTTTCATAAGAAGGAACAACAACAAAATCAATTATCTGTACGATCGTTTCGGAAAACAGTGTTTTTATTATGGTAGACATCAAGTTACGGACAATAATTATTACATATAGTTTTTTAATAAACAAGGTCTCCTCGTCAGCAAAGTTTGAAGGGTTTTTATTAAATTTAAAAGACACCATAAATAAACCTAGCATTATATATATATAATACTTTGTAAATTTCAGTTGAGCTCTTCTTTGCTTAAAATCTTCGCGCCTTTAACGTTATCTTGTCTGGGTCATTTTGACATTGGTTTTCTATTTTAAAATTATTTCTATCGCCATTCAACTTTTTTTTTTATTCATCCTTAATTCAATCTTGCCTCGACAGTCGAGCTGTATATTTATTCCATTTCTTTTTTACGCACATTTTATCTTTCTTTTAATAATATATTGGAATTATTTCCCATTTCCTTGTACCTATTTTTGAATTATTCCACGGATTTCTGATTTTTGGATTACTTTGCATCATCTTCCAATTGCGCGGTTCCCTTGGATTTTACTTATGCGAATGGAATTTAAACTAACTTTCTTGGATTCTGATGTAGAATTTACCATCATTGGAAATTTTACCCTTTACCAGACTATCCATTCACGTGAAATCACTTTTTTTATTCACCTTACGCCCTCTGCCTCACTTTTTGTTATCAAGTAAGATCTATAACTTACTTGTAGTTTCATTTAATACTTTTGCAAGCAAAATCCGATCCCGCATTTTGCTAAATCCTACCCTCTGATTAGAAGGAAAATATTTCTTCGAAACTCCGCGGATTAAGGACTATCCATTTATTTAGTGTTTCCTTTTGAAAATTAAATATGTTTTTAACTCTTTTTTAAAGTGTTTTTTATCATGTTTTATTAAGTATTTGTTCTTATTATAAGCTCTATCTCCTATTTGCTTTTACATCTGGTTGAGATTACTTTATAAATATTAATTCTTTAATATTTATAATTTACTTTAGTTTTGCCATCTTGGATCATTTTGGAAAACTTAACTGTAATTCTTATTTTATGTAAATACACACACACACATATATATACATACATATACATACATATATATATATATATATATATATATATATATATATATATATATATATATATATATATATATAGAGAGAGAGAGAGAGAGAGAGAGAGAGAGAGTGAAAGAGAGAGATGTTATTTTATTTGTTTTTGTTTTTGCGATACGTTTATAAATACATTCAATTATCTATACGAAAGTGGAATTTTACCTAAATGCAAGTTGGGAATAAGTTTTCCTTTGATTAATTTGGTACCACCAAATGAGGAGCTGCATATATCTTGTTTTCAATATATATATATATATATATATATATATATATATATATATATATATATATATATATATATATATATATATATATATATATATATATATGCGCGTGTGTTTGTTAAATAAAATTGTTTCCATTTGATTTCTACTTTCTGTTTAGTGGATGTTTTGCCGGTGTTATACCGAGGAAAAGTCCCTTCTGATTAACATTTACTAGATTTCAGTATATTTTTAAGCTTTACATAAAATAATATCCACTTTGAAATGCTTCTTTTTAGAAATGTTGGGTTTTTTTTTTATAAAATATCCTATTGTTTTCTCTGAAAAAAGTAGTTTTTCACATTTTTTTATGAAAAGTATTTTCAAAGTTTATATAAAAAAAATTCTCCGCCTTTTAAGGTTTGTGAAAATATATTTTATAGGATATACATTGAAATAATTTTTAATAACATATATTTTAGGCTATACATGAACATATTTTTTAATAACACACATTTCAGACTATAGCGCGTAATGGTTTTAATAACATATATTTTAGGTTATATGCGGAAGTATTTTTAATGACGTACATTTTAGATTATATATGAAAATATGTTTTAATAACGTAGATTTAAAGCTATACAGCAAAACATTTTATAATATATATTTTAGGCTATACACGGAAATAGTTTTAAATAATATATATTTTAGGCTATACGTGGAAATATTTTTAAATAATATATATTTTAGGCTATACACGGAAATAGTTTTAAATAATATATATTTTAGGCTATACACGGAAATAGTTTTAAATAATATATATTTTAGGCTATACATGGAAATATTTTTAAATAATATATATTTTAGGCTATACATGGAAATAGGTTTAAATAATATATATTTTAGGCTATACATGGAAATATTTTTAAATAATATATATTTTAGGCTATACATGGAAATAGTTTTAAATAATATATATTTTAGGCTATACATGGAAATAGTTTTAAATAATATATATTTTAGGCTATACATGGAAATATTTTTAAATAATATATATTTTAGGCTATGCATGGAAATATTTTAAATAATATATATTTTAGGCTATACATGGAAATAGGTTTAAATAATATATATTTTAGGCTATACATGGAAATAGGTTTAAATAATATATATTTTAGGCTATACATGGAAATATTTTTAAATAATATATATTTTAGGCTATACATGGAAATAGTTTTAAATAATATATATTTTAGGCTATACATGGAAATATTTTTAAATAATATATATTTTAGGCTATACATGGAAATAGGTTTAAATAATATATATTTTAGGCTGTACATGGAAATAGGTTTAAATAATATATATTTTAGGCTATACATGGAAATAGTTTTAAATAATATATATTTTAGGCTATACATGGAAATATTTTTAAATAATATATATTTTAGGCTATACATTGAAATAGTTTTAGATAATATATATTTTAGGCTATACATGGAAATAGTTTTAAATAATATATATTTTAGGCTATGCATGGAAATATTTTTAAATAATATATATTTTAGGCTATACATGGAAATATTTTAAATAATATATATTTTAGGCTATACATGGAAATATTTTAAATAATATATATTTTAGGCTATGCATGGAAATATTTTAAATAATATATATTTAAGGCTATGAATGGAAATATTTTAAATAATATATATTTTAGGCTATGAATGGAAATATTTTAAATAATATATATTTTAGGCTATACCTGGAAATATTTTAAATAATATATATTTTAGGCTATACATGAAAATATATGTTAGTAACGTACATTTTAGGCTATACATCAAAATGTTTTTATAATATATATTTTAATCTATTTATAGAAATATTGTTAATTACAGATATTTTAGTTTATACATCAAAATCTTTTCAATAACATTCATTTTAGGCTATACTCGAAAATGTTTTTAGTAACATATATTTTAGGCTATATATCAAATATTTTAGTCTATATATCAAATATTTTAGGCTATATATCAAATATTTTAGGCTATATATCAAATATTTTAGGCTATATATCAAATATTTTAGGCTATATATCAAATATTTTAGTCTATATATCAAATATTTTAGGCTATATATCAAATATTTTAGGCTATATATCAAATATTTTAGGCTATATATCAAATATTTTAGTCTACACACCGAAATATTTTAATAACAAATATTTAAGCCTATACATCGAAATATGTTTATAGCACATCAATTGTTTTTATAATATATATATTAGAATATTTTTATAACACACATTTTAAGCTATACATCAAAATGTTTTTAATATCAAATATTTTAGGCTATACATAAAAATGTTTTTATAAAATATATTTTAGGCTATACATCAAAATGTTTTTATAACATATATTTAAGGTCACAAATCAAGATGTTTTAATAACTTGTATTTAAGGGTATACATAAAAATATGTTTTATAACATATATTTTAGGCTATACATGAAAAGGATTTTAATGACATGTATTTTAGTGTATACGTCAAAATGTTTTTGATTACAAATATTTTAGGCTATACATGAAAATATATTTAATAACATATTTTAGCTTATACACCAAATATTTTTTAAAACTTTACCTGAAAAGGTCTTTTTTAAATGTTTTTAAAAAATATCTTGTAATCAAAATAATAAATAATGAATTCCAATAATATAATCTAATCTAAATATGCCTTGATCTTTCATTAGAATGTTTTTAAGTTTGTAAAGTATTAATCAGAAGGGACTTTTCCTCGGTATACACCGTTAAGATTTGATAAGACTTCTGTTTTATTTGTTGCACACATATACACACATATCTCCACTATTAGCGCGCGCGCGCACACACACACACACACACACACACACACACACACACACACACATATCTCCACTGTTATGTAAAAGGAACTGTGTCTGTGTGCTTGTTAGTTAATAATATATATTATTATACTATGGGCTCGAAAAGGGTTGGGCCAATTTTTATGAAATTTCACACGAAGGTACTTTATGTGCCTGACAGTGTTCTTGGATAGGGTTTGTATCGCTAATCGAGAATCGATATAATTAAATGTAAGGAGGAACAGACGATCTTGACCAAAGTTAACACCTTACACAACCTAACATCACAAGTGCATTTGAGAAGTTTTATTACCACACAAGGTGAAAGGCTCGACGTATAAAATCAACAATAAGTTCTTTGATATGACAAAGGAGCGTTCGAAATGAATGCTTGTCTTTAAAGCACAATTGAAGTATGATACTTGACTTTGAATTTTAAACTTTAATTCAAGCCATTATATATAAAAATAATCTTATAAAATCAACAGTAGGTTCTCTACAGTGCAATGTAGACTACAATGTATTGCGGACTAAGTCACTGCGAGAGATATGTGGACTTTCTCCTGGTGCACTGCTGTGGGCCCCCAATTAGAGCAATCAGTTAATAAATTTGATTAAAAAATCGGTGACTTCACCCATTTCCATGTCTGGGTTCAAAAGAGAGTCGTCAACCTGATAGGTCCTGAACTGTCATCTAGGCTTCAGCCTCTGTCCCATCGACGAAATGTTACACCCCTCTGCCTGTTCTACAAATACTTTAATGGTGAATGCTCTGACGAACTGCAAGCACTTGTACCTCCTCGACGTGACTACCCCCGACAAACCCGACAAGCAACTAAGTCCCACCCCTTTACAGTAGAGATCCCTAGGTGTAAGAAAGCCTTTTACTCCAATATTTTCTTCCCCAGAACTGCAAGTCTTTGGAACTTCCTTCCGGGATTCTGCTTTACCAACTGTACTGATATGCAGAAGTTCAAGTGTAATGTGAACAAACATCTTGCTACTCATCTCCCTTCATAATGCCCCTGCAAATTATGTTCTCGATAGTAACCCCCTACTTCAAAGTGGCACTGTGCCTTATTTGGGTTGAAAATTGAATAAAAATAAATAAATAAATAAAATGAAAACACGGCAGTATGAAACATTCGTCGATTATCATTCAATCCCGGGCAACGTCAGATAACCTTGCTAGTATATATATATATATATATATATATATATATATATATATATATATATATATATATATATATATATATATATATCAGTATTTAAAATTTAATTTGATTATCCTTTGTTTCAGATGTATTTATTTGGTCTTTCCAACATTACTTCCTATCGAACTCCGAAGCTTTCAAATTTTGCATCAATAAGTAACGTTATAGCAAGTCTGTATAAAATGTATTTGTTAACCTCTTTTCCTTTAAAAAAAATAACACCTTCACTTTCTGAAACTCCATGAAATAAGGGAAATAATTTAATTTTTCTTGTATTCCTTGTTTTGTAAACTGGTTGTAAAATATATTTTTATTTTTAAAATTTTTTATTATTATATAGCCAATCCTCTATTGATTATTATATAGTATCCACTATATAGCAGTGATTTCAATAATAAAATAAAACAGATGACTTGGATGCCATCAGCTAGAATCGAAACCAAAACTATCTAGTGTTATTCCTTGTGCATATCAAAATTTTAAGAAATAACGTAGTTAAACCTATGCGTATTTGCTTATTTGTAAATTATACAGTTTTAGTCGACTTACGTCTGCCAAGTTCCAAGTTTTCATTTTTGACCTCTTTGGAGCTATTTTTACCAGCTAAAAATCAAATCGAATTTGTTTCACTTGTTCGAATCGCCTATATTTCAAGTTAAAAGTCCTTAAAGTGGTTAAAACCGTTCCGCACACACAGAGACAAAGTTGTATATATATATATATATATATATATATATATATATATATATATATATATATATATATATATATTATATATATATATATAAAATAGTGATTCCTTTTCAGATTAAATATGTTTTTAACTCATTTCAAAGTGTTTTTAACATGTTTTATTAACTGTTTGCTTATATATATATATATATATATATATATATATATATATATATATATATATAGCTTAGAGCGTTAGAGGAAAAGAGCGAGCTCAATTCTATGAGAGGAGACTTATCTGGACATTATAAAGCTCAACAAGTATCTTTGGAGCTTACATATGAAAACAATAGGAATGGGAAATGGAAGTCACAAAGATTATATATTGGTAAATATAGATTGGTTCATTTATTCAATAAGTGAATACAATCGATTAGTTGGGGAATAAAGAGGACTCCTTATGCCAAGGCATTTCGAAGCCTAATGCTTCTCATCAGAAGAGTAGGGAAGATGCTAGTTAACATAGTGGGGACGTGGCGTCTAGCGTTGGATTCATTAGTAATGAAATAGATCAAAACAAATTAAAATTATAAATGATGTTGGGGGGGGTCGAATTCTAAATAAAGGAGGAGCGTATTATATATAGTGTAATGCAGAAAGGTGTATAGAGTATTTATTATAGTCTTAAGTGTATGTAGTATATGTTTTAGGGTTAAAGTTGGGTCTTGGATGTGTGGTGGTTCTAATTTAATGGCTTGTAAGGTGTCTATTATC
>NC_136488.1:125582973-125605473 GCF_053919585.1 Euprymna scolopes
TATATATATATATATATATATATATATATATATATATATATATATATATAATATATATATATATATATATATATATATATATATTATATATATATATATCTATATAGAGATGTTGTTTTGTTCTAGTTTTAGCGATATGTTTTGAATGAATTCAATTATTTACGAAAGTGTATTTTTACCTAAATGCGAGTTGGGAATAATTTTCCCTTTTTAACCAATTTGGTACCCCCACATGGGGAGCGGTATATATATATATATATATATATATATATATATATATATATATATATATTATTTTTAAAATGTAATTATCTACTGACACGTGTTTCGTCGTCTACGACTAATCAGAGTGGTTGTCAGCACACTCTGGTGAGTCGTAGACGACGAAACACGTGTCAGTGGATAATTACATTTTAAAAAAAATATATATATATATATATATATATATATATATATATATATATATATATATATATATATATATATATATATATATATAGTTCTCCACATTGCTTCTTATACGCCGATCTGCGGAGGATTTTTTCGCGTAGAAGCGCGCGCACACGCACACGCACACGCACGAGTTGACATTGACAGTTAAGGTGGAGATGGGGGTGGGGGAGAAATTGCAGCGCGCAGAGTGACGGTGTGTGGGTGGCTATTGTGGAAGTTGAGTGGGGGGCGACTACTGACGGACGCAGTGACGGTGGTGACGTACATTTTCTGTGGAAGTGTTACATTAGCCGGGTTCACTCGGTGCATTTCGTACCACGTGATCTTGCCTGGGCTTTAGCTAACTGACTTGCTTACTTCTCTATTCCACACGAAAACGACGCGGCCGATTTATTTTCGATTTCTCTCTCTCTCCCTCTCTCTTCCTCTGTCTCTCTCTCTCTCTCTCTCTCTATCTATCTATCTATCTATCTATCTATCTATCTCTTTCTCTCTCTCTTTATTTTTCTCTTTTTATTTACTTTTTTTCTCTCCTGGCACACGCATATACTGTCTCTTTTAACACACGAGAAAACACGTCGCAGACGTACGTACATGTATACACTCATTCTCGACCTCATAAGCATGTAAACGTACACACATGCACACACGTTTTCCTTGTGGCACACATACCCGTGTACACACACGCGCGTGCGCGTACGCACGCGCGTAAATAAAGAGACATATACGTACACACACTCATACGCACTCTCTTTCTCATGCATGGATGCAAACACAAATGCACACACGTCATATCTTCTCCCCTTTCTTTTTACCAGTGCGTATTTCGGTGTTTTAGACGCACCTTGCTACAGCGTGTCGATGCACAAATGCGGTCGAAGAGTGGCAGTGATTGCGTCGGGGTGTTAGTGGTTAGCAATTGGGGACGGGATGGTTGCGGGTTGGCGGGGGAGGGGATGTTTGAACCCTACAATGTCAACCTTTTGCCTTTTTCCGATTAGTCTAGCCTAACCCTAACCCTAACCCACGAGACTCACAAAATGATTAAAAAAAATGAATAATACGTTTGCTTGTTCCTTTACAATACGTGTGTGTGTGTGTGTGTATGTGTGTGTGTGTGTGTGTGTGTGTGTGTGTGTGTGTGTGTGTGTGTGTGTGTGCACTAATTCACACGCGCGTACTCCCCAGTGCGCGTGTGTGTGAATTCGTGCGGGATACACATAAACAAACGTGAAAACACGAAAACGCATAGATATAGATGTGTGATGTGGGTTCGGACAGAGAGAGAGAGGGAGAGAGAGAGAGAGAGAGAGACTGAGTGAGAGACACAGACACAGAGAGAGAGACAGAGAGAGAGAGAAAGGGGGGCGTAACAATATGTTTGCGTTTACGTATATATGTATGCATACGCACATAGATATAGCTATATATATATATATATATATATATATATATATATATATATATATATATATATATAGATGCCCGGAAAACTCGTCCCCGGAAAACTCGTCCCCGGAAAACTCGTCCCCTTTCGCTAGGTAGGAAAACTGGTCCCTTATTGAATAAATATCGATTGAAAACACATTTTATAATCGTTCTTGAAGGGGATATTGTTTTTTTAAAATAGACTCTAGCCCCTATAATATTTTTTAAAAATATTTTTACTTGTTTAATGTTTTTTTTTGCTTTTTTTTTTAATAAAATCGATTTTCTAAGTGTCCGTTTTCTACCTAACTGGCTAAGTTCTTAGTGGTTTCACTTATTTTAAAGCGTTTATTATGTTCATACAAAGTTAATTACAATTTTTTTTTGTTCTTATTTTAACGATGTTTTTTGGAGTCATAAAAAGAATAATAAAAAACAAAAACAAAAAATAAAAGAGAGGGAGCGATTCGATTCTTCGTTACTTTTTTGTTTTGTTTTTTTAATTATGATAGTTTTTTGTGTTTTTTTGTTATGTTTTTGTTTTCTCTCATGCCAAATGCACTCATGCGTTATTTAAAATTATAATTTTATCAGTTATCAACATTTATTGTCGTCCTGTCAAATTTTGCAAAATTTAACTAGTAAATTAAAAGCGAAATATTTTTTTGGCGCGAGAGATGCCATGTGCTAACAATCTCTCCTCTCGTTAACTCATTTTTAATTTTTTTAATTTTTACTTCAAAATTCTAAAATCAATCATTAAGAGAAAAAGTAATCACTAAATAAATTTCTTAATCAATTTTATTGAAAACTCCGCTATCGTTTATCAAGAATCTTTTTAATTTCATTTTTTGTTTGTTGTTTTTCGGAGGGAGATATAGTTTTTACCCCCCCCCCTCTCTAAATTATATTTAAAAAAATATTAAAATTTATTATTTTCTTTTTAAAACCAAATCTCCCTCAGTAATTTCTTTAATTTTCTATTTTTTTTTTTGTTTAGCGATTATCAAGACCCCTAAGATGTGATATACCGGACATTATTTCTCGTTCTCACGTAGCACTCGACATGTTTTTTGTTTGTTTACTGTTTTTTTCTTTACCGAATAAACGATTCCAAATGAATTAAACAACATAGTCGGCGAGGTAGAAAAATCGATTTTACCCTGTTATAAACAACAGTAAATAAGCAAATTCTTTTTATATTAATATGAAAAACAATATGTGGTCCCGTTTATGAACATAATAAACGCTTTAAAATAAGTGAAACCACTAAGAACTTAGCCAGTTAGGTAGAAAACGGACACTTAGAAAATCGATTTTATTAAAAAAAACAAAAAAACATTAAACAAGTAAAAATATTTTTTAAAAATATTATAGGGGCTAAAGTCTATTTTAAAAAACAATATCTCCTTCAAGAACGATCATAAAATGTGTTTTCAATCGCTATTTATTCAATAAGGGACCAGTTTTCCTATCTGGCGAAAGGGGACGAGTTTTCCGGAGACGAGTTTTCCGGAGACGAGTTTTCCGGAGACGAGTTTTCCGGAGACGAGTTTTCCGGAGACGAGTTTTCCCGGGAAGAGTTTTCCTAAATTCATATATATATATATATATATATATATATATATATATATATATATATATATATATATATATATGTGTGTGTGTGTGTGTGTGTGTGTGTGTGTGCGTGCGTGTGTTTATACATAAATATATATATGAGTTTATGTGTATGTGTGCATTATTTTTTATTTGATATATACTTATCAAGATTGACGGCCACTCGGGGATAAGGGTTAATGAATTTGGTAAATCGGAATTAAATTCTTTTTTTAATATGTAACGTAGCCGTTACTTTTTATCTGTGTCGTTACCATTCAAACCTCTCGGACCCACACGCTGCCTGGTACCATCACAAAGGAACAAACAAATAAAACAGAAAAAAATATACAAATTCAATTTGGCATGTTTTAAGTGCAAATAAAATGCACATATTCGTAGTTCTTCTAAAACAACGCATTTCATTATCTTCCCATAGTCTTTTCGCGTCCACATATTCTTTTTAAAAGTCTCTATCTCCTCGTTACTTCACGGGGCCGTTGCCTTCACTATTTCGCCCTTGATTAACACATCCATCTTGCCCGGTGCGACCTGTTTCTCTGGCTCGACCACGTGTTGCCTTTTTTTTCTTTTTATTTTTCTTGTGACGTAAGCTCGCGCACACTTGCTAATTTGCATATGTGTTACGACGGCTGCCGCTGCTGCTAATATTTCTGCAAGCCAGCTATCCTACAGCTGCTGCTGATTTTCTCACGCGCGCTTATAGTGCGCTGTTACAAATAGAATATATATGTTTATGCAAGATATTGTTTATTATTTTTCATCTATTTTTAAATTAACATGGATCTGATTACAATAAAATAAATCGATATTTCTAATACCATCTATATATTAATATCGTATCACCTCTAACGTACGTACGTACGTACGTACATGTGTCACGGTTTCAGATTATAAATTATTCGATCAGAAGATCCTATTTATTAAAAAGGGTAATAGAAGGTGATAACTAGGGCTGTGACAACAGCATATTTTTGTCATTGCTTTTGATTCTCGAGTATATATCCTACACAGACACAGTTAATCAACCGAGAACCACACCACTCTATTAAAAAGCATATAAGATACCAACGGATACACACTCGAGAGTCAAAACAATGAAAAGAATATGCTGTTGTCCTAGCCCTAGTGATAACATACTACTAAATTACTATTTTGATACGCTAATTTAATGTTCGTAGAATTTTATCACCTTTTATCTTCCTTTTTAATAAATAGGATCTCCCGATCACCGAAGATGCAATGTAAAAAATGAATAAATAAACAAATAAATATGATGTCGCTTTGAGGCCGTATGTGAAACTAAAATACACATTCTTCATTTTCTAACTAGAATCTAAGAGTAGTATATGTTCTGTATAAAGATAGTATAATGATATCGTTGGGGTTCCGGGCGTCCATACAATGAAAATATGTCACAGACTCATATAAGGATATTGGAGATAAACCGTAATAACCAGATATATTCTGACGCTACATTAACCAGGTTACTTAGATTAATAATTTTACAGTTTTAACAAAAGAGGTATAATATGATATTGACGTCTCTATTTACACTGAACATCCACAGAATACCCAGCAGTAAAATATTACATATGAAAAATGCCGCTGTGGAATTTCCACAGGTCCCACTAGTTAATATTGTTGTTGTTAATATGTTTAGTTATAGCAGCTAAGAAGTGTTTCATTTGCGGATGGACAATGCGGTTTGGGAACTTATAATTAATCAGAGTTTATTTAATGTCGACAAATGACGTATAGAATATGCTGTTTGTGGAGGAGTTGCGTTTGGTTCGGTAAAATTCTTTTTTACTGCAGCCATGTTCTATCTGCATTTGCTTTTAAAATCAAACGGTTTAATTTTTGCATATAGATGTTTGTTTGTTTTTTGTTTGTTTTTTTTTTGTTTTTTTGTACGGGGAGATAATGAAGTTATCTATATCGGCTTTTATTTCTATGTCGAGGAAAGACTGAAATTTATTTTGTGCTCCAAATTTCATAAAATTACTTTCAAATATTTGAATAATGGGAAAGATGTCGTAAAGAATTTAGGAAAACTCGTCCCCGGAAAACTCGTACTCGGAAAACCCGTACTCGGAAAACTCGTACCTGGAAAACTCGTCCTCGTAAAACTCGTCCATTTTTGCTAGGTAGGAAAACTGGTTAATTATCGAATAAATATCGATTGAAAACACCTTTTATGACCGTTCTTGAAGGAGATATTGTTTATACACATCCCATAATATTTAAAAATATTTTTTTTTACTTGTTTACTGTTGTTTTAAAAAAATAATTTTCTAAGTGTTCGTTTCCTAACTAGCTTTGTAAGATTTTAGTGGTTCAACTTATTTTAAAGAGTTTATTTAGTTAAAAAAAAAAAAAAAAACAAGTAACGTCGAGTGTAACTTTTGAACAAAACATGCCCGACATGAGAGGATCACGTCTTCAGAGTCTCCATAACCGCTCAAAAATAGAAAATTAAAGAAAATACTGAGGTAGATATAGTTTTAAAACGAGCCCCCCCCTCCAAAAGAAAGTGGTATATTTTAGATAATGTCCAAGATCACTGCCAGTAAAAAGATCAAGCTATCGGAAGTGGATGCGGTTGATTATGTAACGAAATCGAACGGAAGTCACGAAAAACGAAACCATATTTTTATTTTTTAAAATTGCTTTAGTTTTTAACACTTCTTGCGTTATTATGAAAAAAAAAAAAGGATATGCTTCTTGTATTATCAAGTAATAAAACAAATATTTTATTTAGAAAAGTCAGTTTAGTTTTAACACTTTTTATGTTTACGAAAAAGAAAAGACACTTGTGCAGTTGCGGACGGCGGCTATCTTTTCTTGGTGCGTTTCATTAAACTGTTGCCAGGTGGGGCTTCTCGGTCAAAAAACATTTAAATTATTAATTTGTTGTTGGCCCTTCAAAGTTGCTTTAATTTGAAACAATGTTTCATTCAAATTATTTATTTGTTCGGGTGGGGGGTGGGGGGCTATTTTACATTATTAAAATCCAATGTTGCTTTCAGTACAACATTGTTCTATTAAAATTATATTTTCTTACGCAGACTTTTAAATAAATGCTTTTACAATTTTCATTGATACATTGAATGTTTTGGTTTTCCTATATTTTTTTGTTCGGAAAAAAAATCTTGTTTGTTAGTTATTTTCCGCGTTATTTGACCATGAAGAAATTGGAGTTATCGCTCCCTTAAAATAGTCAACGTCTGCATACTGCAGAAGTACCCCTGAAATGACTTTTAAGCAACATCGTACCCTCCCCTATATTAAGAATGGGGGTTTGTATTACTGCACACATAGATTCGAAAAAGTTGTCAAAAAACAAATATATAACAAATAAATGTTATCAAAGGCAAGATAAGTTACTTTTCTACCAAACTGGATATATTTTTCGTGTTTTTATTCAATGTAACATGTTTATTCAACTCTATTTTCGAATCTATGTGTACAGTAATACAAACCCAAGAATGGCTTTCCAAATAATAACGTTATTATTTCAGCGCAGTACCAAAAATACATGTACCGTGTTTTCTTTTTTGTTGTTTCGTAATAACACAAGAATTGTGTTATTAAATTAAACTAAATTAATTCTTCTGAATAAAATACTTGCTTTCTTTGATAATACGTAAGTGTTTTTTCTTTCATTTTTGTTCCGTAATAACACAAAAAAGTGTTAAAACTGAAGTATTTTTAAAAATAAATATATGGTTTCGTTTTTCGTGTTTTGACTCCGTAACTCCGTGATCAAGTTTATTTTTTTACAACAAGAGTAAACAAGTAAAAATAATATTTTAAAAATATTATGGTTGTGCGTAGTCGCCTTTAAAAACAATATCTCTTTCAAGAACGGTCATAAATATTGTTTTCAATTGATATTCAATAATGACCAGTTTTTCTATCTAGCAAAAATGGACGAGTTGTTTTCCGGATACGAGTTTTCCGGGTACAAGTTTTCCGGGAACGAGTTTTCCGGTGACGAGTTTTCCGGATACGAATTTTCCGGGCACCGTCGTAAACATACCAAACGTATATAGATGGTTTAGAAATAATATTAAACGTTGTTACTTTCCAGATTGGACATGTAGAATTCAGAGAACAATGAACACAAAACCAAACTTATCCAGATTCTGTTCACCTGAGTGTATAAGTTTTTTTTAGGGTTATAGAAAAGATCTCAGTGGTGTACGCCATGTGTAATCTACGTAAGGCGATAGACTATATATATATATATATATATATATATATATAATTTCGCGATTCCCTTGGATTTTACTTGTGCGAATGGAAATTTAACTAACTTTCTTGGATTCTACATTTTTGGACTTTTCCGTATCGGATACTTTACGCTTCACCAGACTATCCATTCATTTGAAATCACTTTTTTATTAACCCTATTCTCTCTGCCTCACGATTTGTTATCAAGTAAGATCTATGACTTACTTGTAGTTTCATTAAATACTTTTCCAAGCAAAATCCGATCCCGCATTTTGCTAATTCCTACCCTCTGATGAGAAGGAAAGTATTTCTTCGAAACTCCGCGGATTAAGGACTATCCACTTATTTAGTGTTTCCTTTTCAAATTAAATGTTTTTAACTCTTTTTCAAAGTGTTTTTTATCATGTTTTATTAACTACTTGTTCTTTTATATATATATATATATATATATATATATATATATATATATATATATATATATATAAGGTGTTAGCATATATATATATATATATATATATATATATATATATATATATATATATATATATTCGTAGACAAATATAATATTGAAATGTTCATATCTTTGGTTCTATGGGACAAAAATTCATGAAAATTTGTGGGCTTGTTAAAGATTATACGAGGTGCGTGCAATAAGTAATGCTCTGACCCACTTCCAGTTATCTGATTTAGCTGAAATTTTGCATGTGCAATGATTTATATGTCTAAGAGTCATGTGGCAAATTACAGCTCTGAACTAATTGTGGTTTCTGTTTTACAGGTGTTTGAACTGAGTCAGGTTTAAAATGGAGCCTGTTGAATGTCGAGCAGTGATCTGATTTTTGTATTTGAAAAGACGCACACCACAGGAGACTTTTGATAAAATGAAAGAAACTTATGGTAATAATGCCCCATCATACGACCTTGTAAAACGCTGGCATCGTGAATTCAAACATGGCCAGAAGTCTGTGGAAACAGCTCCCAGACCTGGTTCCCCCCCCTTCTGCCATTGATGAGGCATCTGTCCGTCAAGTTGAGGCTGCCATTTTGGAAGATCGGCGCATTACTATTCGCCAAATAGCCCAAGTTGTCAAGATTAGTTCAGGGTCTGTGGAAACTGTCATTCATGACCATTTGCATATGCATAAGATGTCTGCCAGATGGATTCGCAGGTTGCTCACACCATTCCAGAAGCGAGAACCTGTTGAGTGCTCGAGGATGAATTTGGAGATTTGCCAAGAAGATCTCCGAGGAAAGTTTTGTTGGGAAATTTTGCCTAATCCTGCATATTCTCCTGACCAGCTTTCTCGTATTATCACTTATTTCGAAGTATGGGTCTAGATGGGGAGTTGTGCTGCAATATGTTTGTTCGAGTTACACGTACATCTTTGTAGTCGAAGAAACAAAGAACAAAAAGAGATTTCCAAAGACATGCGGCCTAAACAAATTAAAAAAAAAAAAATTCCCTGTAAATTTGGTTCGTAATCGCAAGAACCCATTACTTATCACTAGGGTTATGACAACAGCATATTCTTTTCATTGTTTGGACTTACGAGTGTGTATCCGTTGATATCTTATATGTTTTAATATAAATTGATGTGGTTCTCGATTGATTAACTGTGTCGGATATATACTAGAGAGTCAAAACAATAAGAATATTCTCTTGTCATAGCCCTACTTATCACTAACAGTATGCCTTGTTTAAGGTGAATAAAGATCTCAAAACTTTTAAACAAATATTTATTTTCACTTGATCGTATCGATTTTTTTCTGATTACGAATTAACACAATAATTACGCTTTGTTGTAAAGTTCGTTTATAGTCTTTTTTTTTTTTGATATCGATATCACTTTGAAAAAGATTTTAGTATCAACAAAATGAGAAAGAGGTTTAATTTCACACACACACACACACACACACACACACACACACACACACACACACACACACACAAACGGAAAGCGAGACGGAAAGGCGATTACAAGTAATCTATCTATCTATAAATCTATAAAAGTGAAATTGTCTGTGTGTGTGTCTGTGTGTGTACATTTCCCTACCAAACTACTCTCTCAATTTTCAGTCTACAGACTCATGATTTGACATACTGGGTATTGAGATTCGGGAACATCTTTTTAATCGGTTATCGGTCAGAAATTTTGCTGTCAAGGGGTCAAAGATCAACGATTTTACCTTTGAGAACTCTACAAAACTCCTCCGCCAATTTTTCGACTAAACACTTGAGATTTTAGATGTAGGTTACTTGCATATGGATCAAACTTTGTTTTTTATTTGAGCTCAAATCAGAAAATGTTAAGGGGTCAAAATTGGGGTCAAAGTTAAAATTTTTTTTGACCTCTACGGTCTCTACCAAATTACTAAGCCAATTTTTTTTTATCTAAACCTTTGAAATTTTATATAAAGTCTATTCAGACATAGGACAAGCATTTTAAACAGTTTTGGCTGAAAATTTAGATGTAAGGGGTCAAAGTTTAAAAGAGTTGACCATTGCGGTCTTAAGCAAACTACTAAGCCAATTTTGTGTCCAAACATTTTAAATTTTACATAAAGAGTATTCAGACATGCAGCAAGCTTTTTAATCAGTTTTTGGGAGAAAATTTGGCTGCCAAGAGGTCAAAGTTGAAAGAGTTGACCTTTGCAGACTTTACCAAACTCCTCCACCAATTTTTGGTCTAAACGCTTGAAATCTTAGATGTATGGCACCTGAACTTTTTAATATATATATATATATATATATATATATATATATATATATATATACACATGATGATTGCAACGTCCTGTCAGACGAGTGCCACTCCCTCGCACATTTAAAATCCATGAGCCCAAATGCCTGAGGGAGTATCTATACAAAGATGATGTTACAAAGTCTTAGCTTTGCACGACAGCTAAGTCTCTCTCTCGGTTCAAAATGTTGAGATCCAGCAACAAGCAATAGCAAGATAGCCAGCAACAAATTAAACTGCAGACCAGCTTAATGCGGGTACTGGTCTCCCGGTTTATGGTTTTTTAAATCAGAGATTTGCTTCTCCTAGAAAGGTTGCCTTCACCACGGCTTACGGGAGCCCTCTCCACCCCAAATACATACATACATACATACATACATACATACATACATACATACATACATATATATATATATATATATATATACATGCACGTAAAGTTATGAACAACTCATAGGGCCCAAGCAAAACCGGGTTGTATTGCTAGTGATTATAAATCTTGAATTATGAATCTGAACAGCAAGTATTGTATTTCTTGACTCCTTCCAGAGCTGGTTTGCGATTTAGGAATATTTTGCAACATTAACACCAATATCTTCTTGGCCTTCGAGACAAGATCTTCTTCAGATGCTGCACTTCAATTTCTTGTTCTCTGTCAGTGGAGGAGAAATCCTTCACGACTGAGACAATTTTTATTTTTGTTCCTTTTCTCCACGTTCAAAAACGACCCTGGTGTCTAACTCTGTCCCGTGGGGAGGCATTGTAAATAGGAACACTAGACCAAACTCCAATTTATCCATTACTTTAGTTTCGAAGAATTTTCGACACAATTAAATAGAATTCAAATTTGAAGGAAAATATTTATTAAAAATGAAAAAAAAACAAAAAAAACCCTAACCCCCCAAAAATGCAGAATGACATTTTTTTTTTTTTTTTTTTTTACCAAGGTCTGAACGTAAATTTTAGAATTTATTCAACTAGTCTGAAGATGACAGCGGGTTTAGAGATGGAATTTAATGGCTGAGAGGACACTCTTTTTTTTTCAACGTTGTGCATCCGTAGTTAAGCAAATGAAACGTTGCTTCAATGTATCTCTATTTTTTAGAATTATCTTTTACGTGTGCAATTTATATAATTCTTACGCTGATGCTTACACGTTCATACGTGAAAGAAAATTATTGAAATATTACATGTAAAATTTCCGTAAAAAGTTCGACCTTATTTATAACATGAAATATTTTTCGCAATTATTTATTTATTTATTTATTTATTTTGTAAAAATATTGAATACACTATGCTTAATTTGATAATATTGTTAGTTCGAGAAAATTAATTTTTTTCGAGTTATAACGATATTATTAACACGGTTTTTATGAGCTTTTGTGATGTTACTTAAAAATATATATTTTTTAAAAAAATTTTACAATCTACGATACCTTATTTCCATCAAAAATAAATACACGCGATTTTTTTTGTTTTTTTTTTAATATTTAAAATTATAACTGTAAAGGTGATTTTGTTTACAGAAAAATGATAAATTTCCAGTAAGATTTAAAAAAATATATTAATGGGTTCATTATACTCCGTAATCTTTAATTAATACTGGGAATTTTATTAAAATTGGTTGATATCCTGAATGTTGGTGAATTGTTAAGTGAAGAAAGTGGCCAAAATGTTGACACATTTAATTATATATATATATATATATATATATATATATATATATATATATATATATATATATATATATATATATATATATCTGAGTGTGTGTGTGTGTGTGTGTGTGTGTGTGTGGTTTTGCTGCTTTTGGATGAATATATATATATATATATATATATATATATATATATTAATATAAATATTTCTATTAATATGGCATCGTCCTTTCGAGTTAAAAAAAATCCTACTTGTGGGACATCGGCTTGGGGTTATTAGTTGGTTGGATGACCGCATTCCTTGTCAAGACGAAGTAGGTTCATTTCATAGTCGGATTTCGGCGCGGTTTGCTTCTGTGTTGGTTAATAGAAATTCTTGTGTGCGGGGCGTTTGCTCAGTTGGTAGAGTGCTTACCTCGCATGCAAAAGGCTCGGGTTTCGAATCCTGAGTTCGGATGTGTCTAACTGATGAGCCCAAACGAGGGCGAAACTCGAATCTTAGACTTCCGGTTCGTTGAATGTCATGGCTCTTGTGAACTGCGACGTTGTTTGGCTGTGCAATTTATTATATATATATATATATATATATATATATATATATATATATATATATATAACTAGTTCCTTCGGCCATAATCATTGATGGTTCAAAAATGCGGCATAATGTAAAATCTGTTGAATGTGTAGAATTAGAATTATTAGGTTGTATTCTTTTTAACCGTTTCCTGGTTGACTGCTCACTCCTGAATGAATATAAAATTAAATAATTTAATTATTAAAAAACTTCTATCTAATCTGTACTGCTATAATAATTATAATATAATTAGATAAAATCTTAAAAAAACGATTCTATCAATTGGAATAAATAACTGAGTCAGTGATATATGAATTAATACTTACTTGCCAAATGGCTAAAATTCTTTTAAAACTTTTTCTCTTCTTTTAACTTCCTCTGATTTGACCATGGAATATAGAAGGATTTTAGGCAGTAAACGAAATGTATTACCTTGTATATTTCTTAATGTGATCTGTTGCATTTCATGAGGCTGCTGCTTAATCCTCTGGATCATATTAAAAATTTGCAGTTGCTGATTTTGGAATTTATTATTTCTTTTAATTTCAAACCGACAAGTGACATACACATTTACAATAAAATTTATTAAATTATGCTGTTTTAATGTGAGCCTTTGTGGGTATGCACTACGAGTCCATAAACAGATTAGCCTGATTGCCAAAGTTAACCATCTTGCTTGGTTTAAAGGATCAATTTTCCAGGAGGTATCGCATTACTTTTAGAAATACTTACTGTGTATTCAAACAGGAGTTTTTGATCACAACTTATGCTATGTATTTCATCGAATTTCAAAATTGAATCTAGAGGACTCCTAATAGTGGAAAATGATATTTGGGGTTTATCATGGCAATCATTTGAGCATAATTTTCCCAGGGATGAGGGGGGGGACACTGAATGTTGTAGCACCTTTTGCGCAACCATACATGTTTTTTTTTTTTTAAAAAAAAAGGTCCCCGAAAGATAGTTCATTATAGTTCAATAAGCAACCAATTGTGTGAGGAATTTTAAAAAATATTTTTCTTTCTAAAATTGCAACCATTCACAACCTGTGTGGGCATTAGTGTTGTCAACAAGGATAGCCTTGACAGTGTTCTCACCGTTGAATTCATATAAAACACCCACCACTTGCTCTGCATGAAAAGCACCTATTGCACCACTATTAAGAAGAACTCTATTTTTCAGGACATTACTTTCATAGGGTGTTTCTTTGTAAAAGTTAAATAATGTTCTGGTTCTTTATTTATTTATTCATTTATTCTTTCATGGTTTTCCGTAGATTTTTCTCCACAATTTCCTTATGAAGTAGTTCATTCTCTCGTCAACTCAAATACATATAGGATTTTCAACAGTTTTTGTTGGGTAGTTATTTTTAAAAGTAATGTGTACTAAATTCTGATATAAGCCAGTTGAAAAATGTTTTTGACTCCTAATGGGGGTAGTAATTTATTTGCCGCCCATCTCGACAAAATGTGGCACAAGGCCGGAAAGTGGGGATCCAGCAGGCTCCCCTAAAGGAGGGGCACTCATGCAATTATAAAAATTGCCTGAGTAACCCCGTCGGCATTCCCCGGTAGGGGCGCCTCAGACAGTAAGCAATGAACTTACTCCACCGGATAGCCCAGTTGCAAGGCCTGGGAGGGTGGACCTCCTAGGTATTACCCAGACGGCGTACCTCAGTCCAACAGGTGCTGGTACGGTTTCCGGCCCCTCACCTGTTGGTCTGAGTGTCAAGTGACGAATCCTTAACGAGTACTACTACCCTGTCTCCCTGCAGCCGAAGCCGCTAGAAGACACATCCCCATCAGACGAACTAAAAGGTGTATGAGACGAATGGATTCGCCAATCATTTTTATAACTAAAGGTTTCTTAATAAATAAACACTAACTGTTAGATGTAAGAGCATTCATTATAAAAAATATAAAGAAATCAGAATATCATTTAAGTTTTATTCTGAATAGTTAGCCGTTGTTTTTACAATTCAAGATATATTCGTGATAATTAAACACGTTTGTTTAGCTCGTAAACAGTTTTTTTTATGAATAAATACTAACTTTTAAAAAATATAAACCAATCAGAATAATTATTTTACTTGTATTTTTTAACAGGTAAGTCTATTCTAATGAAAAATTCAATAGATATTCCTTATCATTAAAAAGTAAACAATAAACACCGAATGGAAATGTTTCGTTGAGAGCGGAGTTTTCAACCGGCGAATACCATAAAAAATATCCTATAAATAAATCGACGCATGCAAATAGTTATTTGTATATGGAATTAAATATTATAGTGATTTTATTCCAATTTAATTTTTATATTTTTATTTAATTTTTAAGAAAAAGGAATAATAAAGTAAAAAAAATATTTATTATTAAGTGTATTGTATATTTTTATTTTTCGTAAAACCGGGCTTTATTTAAGCAACATTTGTTGCCGGTGACATATTTTCGGTGATAAAATCCTCGATTTATTTGTTTTTAAGTTTGATTGATCAAATAAATACAAAGTTTGGAAGAAATATATTTATTGTAGTAACTTTTGACAGTATAAGTTTCTGTAAATGCGATTATTTACGGTTTCAAAATCGACCTACCCTAATATTAAAGGTGTTTGCAACTTCTCTTCCCATTTTCTGATTTTAATCATGTCAAAACACACTTTATTTCCTTTTGATGGATTGATTGTTGCTATTTCTTCTGATGAGTTAAGGGAAAAATAGATTCACTGATTGATATAATAATTAAGTGATTGATTTTCGGCTACGAAACAAATACCGTCAAGAATTGCAAATGTCAACTGAATTAAAAGAATAAATAATAAGATGGCCAACATCATGAATTTGAAATGTAGTTTTTTGTCATTTATTCACTATACCATCCACAGCTGTTGCCGTCTCACCTCGAAGTTAGGAGATTCAGAGTTCCTATCCCGTCGCAGTTACCACCTGACGAAGGCCAGAGGAATAGTTGGCCGAAACGTCGTGAAAGAAAAACAAATAAGAAAGATGAGAATAATAGTCCGCAATAAATAAATTAATAAAGAAAACGATAACAACAACAATCGCTCCTGACGATGCACCGATAGAAAGCACTTGAGAAGAATATGGCTGAACAACAACTTTTGGGCGCCATTATATACAGCATACCAGTTGATATGTGTGTATATATATATATATATGCATATGTATATATATATATGTATGTGTGTGTGTGCACTCTAATTAACTTAATATATCTATAGTTCTCAAGAATCTTCCTTATTTACTTTTAAAGACATCTTAAATGAAAAAAAATCGTTTTTCTTCTGGATTTGCATCTGCACAAACGTAAATCGTACCGAAATTCCATATTTTTCTTATGTGATATTCCAGTTATAATTCAAACACGCACACACACACACACACACACACACACACATTTTAAAATTTAGAGATGAAAAATTACGTTTTTTACGTAGCTTAAATTTGTCAACATAAACATATGGTCCCCTTCTCCTGTCGAAGAATGTATATCTAATTATTTTCCGAAACGTTTGTGTGCCCTTAAAAAAGTTATGAATTGTGAAATCAGCTTGTCCTAATGAACGTATATTCCAACTGTATTTTTTCTAAAAACATATATTCGCTGTATTTTAAAACATTATTTTTTTGTATTTAAAAAATTAAAAAAGGTCAAAACATGAGTTATCCCCTCTTGCGATCACTACAACCTGAATAATAAAATAAAATTAATCGCAACGTTTGTTTGATTTGGTGAAAAATTATTTAGTTGAATTTTCAGATATTTGTAAAAAAAATAATTCAATTTTTGCCAATTTATGGCGGTTGGGAGTGGTTCAATTCTGCTAGTGATCAAACCAACAATTTTCTAAGCCCATCAGAGTCTATTTCAAGTAAATAACCGTACAATACCATTTCTCTTGCATTTTAAGAATATAAATCGATTAGGAAATCTAGTGGGGTCACCTCCTGCCCACCCTACAACCCCTTTTATCACAGAGGATACATTGTTAGTCTCTCTCTACCTTATCGCTATTTTCATGGAAAGTGCTCAACTGATCTCCAATCTTTAATTTTTCCAGGTAAGACATTTTCTTGCTATCACAACAGGAAGTGACTTTACTTTTTTTCTCCCTGTGCCTAATGTCAGAATTTCCGCCGAGGAAGTATTTTTGGAATGGCCTGTAGAATACCTTACCATAGGATTACTTCCCTGTTGGTAATGACTTGATACACCTTCAAATCCAACCTCAACAAATTCTTATCATAACTAATCAAACGCAGTTCGTACCTTTGAGATCAATGCAAGTACTCCCATAGAGTTCCCAATCAGTCGGCTGAAAATCATTCCGTCCCATTGAACTTTTGAGTCGCTCTTGCCCCAATAGTAAAAATACCCTTTAATTTTAACTTATAAACGTACCCACTAGTATCCGACATCTGTGTAAAGCCATCATTCGCCCGTTCATCAAGTATTTGTGCCACATCTGGACTGATGCACCAACCACCAGGCTTTTCGTCTTAAACAGAAAAGACAAAAAAACAAAAAAAAACAACAAAAAAAACGGTATTAATTTATTTTTATTTCGGACTATTATTCTCATCTTTATTAGTTGTTGTTTTTCAATGTTCATCTGGAACTGTAGATAATCTCTACAGTTCCAGATGAACATTGTCTGAAGATAGTGGTTTCAATCCCACCCAAAGCGTGCCAGAGGGTTACTTGGCCAAAATGTAGTGAGACGACAACAACTACGGATGGAAGTGATGGCTGAGAATGCAGATAGGAGATTCGAAGTTCCTATCCGTCGCGGTTACCACCTGACGAAGGCCAGAGGAATAGTTGGCCGAAACGTTGTGAATAAACAAACCAATAAAAGATAAAAAACAACAACTAATAAAGATGAGAATAATAGTCCGAAAAAAATAAATTGATATATATAATATATAATATAATGCTCATCTCAAAAATGAATTCCAATTAAGGAATAATATATTTAAAAAAAGCCGGGTTTTTAACCAAATAAGTCTTGCACTATCTATCAAGTCCTATGCCCTGTCCCATTGCCTCATTTTTGCATCCCTGCGCTTGTTTTACATTACCGAATATGCTCGGAATAACTTACGGCACTTGTTTCCGCTTAACGTAAAACAGGACTAGCAGCAAAATCCCACCCCTTCACTGTAGAAGTACCCGGATGCCAGAAAACTTTTTGCTTTAATAGCTTCTTTCATCAAATCCTTCTTTGGATCTCCCTCCCTACTCTCTGTTTGTCCCAACTGTACTAGATGCAGAAATTTAAACGTAATATCAACAAACATCTTGCGTTTCTGGATTTTTGAAATTTGTATTATTTGGATTCATTGAACCACTGTGCCATTTTTACAACGTTTCGGTCAGTGTAGCCTCCGAGATTCTTCAGGTGTATCGGGAATGTTTCTGTCGAATCTGGAAATTTTGGACGGAATTTCGAACGGAACACTTTATTTAGTTCACGGGGGTAGCAGCCATGACAGGATAGAGACCCTACATCATTCGCAATTGTATTTTTCGGTCGCCTACACTGAGAATTGAATCGTCGACGTTCAGGAGAATATTACTTTTACAATTGATTATTCCAGGTACTTTAACCACTGCTCCACAGGTTTTTGCGGGACAATTGCTTACTAAGTAGATCTAGAATCCCACGCTAGACGTCGCGTCCCCATTATGTTACCTAGCATCTTTTCTACTCTTCTGATGAGAAGCATTAGGCTTCCAAATGCCTTGGCATAAAGAGTACCCTCTATCCCCCAACTAAATATGTGTATACCCTTATTGAATAAATGAACAATTCCATATTTACTAATATATAGTTTTTGTGGCTTCATTTTCCATTCTTATTGTTTTTCTATATAAGTTCCAATGAAACTTGTTGAGCTTTATATTATCCCGATAAGTCTCCTCTTATAGAATTTAGAATTGAAATTACTCTCTTCTCGTAACTCACTAAGATATATATATATATATATATATATATATATATATATATATATATATATATATATATATATATATATATATATATATATATATATGCTGTGGAAGCAAAATCAAGACTTCAAAAAGTGTATTTCATTTTACGTTACAATTGTTTCCATGTCCAGTCGACCAATTTAAAACATTACATTGTTTGAAAATTTTCCAAAACCAGCATTTCTTCAGACTTTATGAATGAACACACTTTTGACAATACAGCATTTTTGAAGAGAAAGAAAAAAGAAAAATTCCCTTAGCGGGAAAAGCATGTGAGAAACATTTACCTTTGCTGTAGTTACGGAAAAACACATTTAAATATTAATATATCGCCTAATTTTCGTATTTTTATTTAAGAACAGAGTCATGAAAAGTTTTCACAGAAAATCCTAAGCCATTAAAATTTTTTTTATACATGCCATTCGTTGAGTTCCTAAATTAGATCTCGTTGTTTCATTATTTCCTAATGATTAATTCTTTTATAAAAAAGAGTTTTTTAAATTTTTATTTCTATATTTATAATATGGCCGTAACAACCTTGCAATTACGTTACGGTTAATTTTAGTTCCGTATTAGTGGCAAGTAATGTTTACAGATTATCGTTATTGTGGTACTTTGATGAAAGACCATTTTAGGTTTAAAGTTTCATTGAATATGAGAATAAATAAAAAGGCTGTATTATATATATATATATATATATATATATATATATATATATATATATATATATATATATATATATATATATATATATATAAATCCTTGTACAACATTTCGAGTGAGGTTTTCTAATCTATTAATTATTATTTAATGTTTTAAAATTTATTGTCATTCTTCTTGAATGTTTTCATATCGTTTCTAAAGACAATTATGAAGGGAGATAATCCAGTCACGTTGTTAATTGCTATGAGTTAATTCTGTTGGAAATTGGGTCGATTTTAATTTTCTGTAACAGCTAAAGGGAGATAATTCAGGCCGTTTGATGTTTTCAGTTCATTGATTACTAGAAGGCGTCTGTGATTTTATAATTAATTTAATCAGACATATCCAGAACGTGCTACGATGGCTTATTTAACAAATTAAGGATATAAATTATGTTTTTAATCTTAAAAATTGGTTTTTACCCATGGATTTAATGCACATCTGTTATTAATCATTTATGCTGCTCATCTATATATATATAAAAGCGAAAATGTATGTATGTATGCATGTATGTATGTGTGTATGTCTGTATGTTTGTGTGTCTGCTAAAAACTTTCGACAGACACAACAAAAATTCACATTCATATTTGAGCTCCATCCGTCGCTCGAAAAATATCGAAAAATTGGCCAAAAACGTTCATTTTTTCAACCCGAAATCGAAAATTTTCGACAGGGGTGGGGTAAACAAAAACGGTCCTCTCGTGACGATGACCGGTTCTACGCATGCGTCAGATGACGTCATAACCTAATTTACTTGAAAAAACTGACTAAATTTCATGTACATCGCGTTAGGTCAGTTGGTTAGCGCGTTGATTCATTATCTAAACGTTTTGGGTTCGAATCATGGTGTGAGATGTCTTCTTTTTTTTTCGATTTTTTAAATTTAAATATTTAACCAGTGTTATTTAAGCCATTTTTCACGTAACGTTCGTTTTTCTGTTTATTTTTTAATTCGCTTATCATCCCCCCGACCACACACCCAAAAACACCCGGGTACCCACCGATTTTTTAAATTTTAATATCGAAACAGGCTTATTTAAGCCATTTTTCACGTGTTCGTTTTTCTGTTTTCTATTTACGTTAGTTTTTTTTGTGTCTTTTTTTCGATGTTTTCATTACCCCCCCCCTCGATTAAGTTTTAACGTTCGTTTTTAAGTTTTCTTTTTTTTACTTCGCTTTAACAAACAAACCTGGTCATTGACCTCATTTGCTGAATAGCTTCCGTCGTCGTCGTCGTCGTCGTCGTCGTCACGCTCGACGAATTCCGTGCGCGCACCTGTCAATTTGGTTCTTACTTAAATAAAGTCAAACATCATTCAGTAACTCATTCTGTCTGGCCGATTTTATTTTCAAACTTCGCCTCAGGGCTTCGGGTTCGATCCTACCCCCACCCCCCGGTTTCTTTTTTATTTAACAGCACACACACCTCCAAACACCCGGACAACGCCGGGTACCCCCGCTAGTGTCTTATAATTCGTGTGTTGTATTCTTGTGTATCTAAATAAAACATTGTATATCCACTAATTATTATTCTGACAGCAAAACCACCCAATAGCTACAAATGTGTTACACTCCGATGAGAAGATGTCTACTCCTGCATTTATGGTAAAAACCTTTAGAACAGGGATTAAAGTAAGAAAATAAGTAAATCAGCATGGATTTTACCAACTAAAACCAATTAAACTAATTTTCAGCCCCAAAATTGCTAATTTAATTTTTAATAAAAAATAGTTTAATTGTTAAGTTGTTTTATTGATTTGAAGAGGGTATCACTTATTTCACCGTTAATACTGCTACAACTGAATACAAAAAATGGCCACCGGTATGGAGCAAAAAAAATGAGCTTTATACTTTATTTATATTTCTTACCTGGTTTAGAATAATAGAAACTATTATTATTCTATTATTCTACGTTACCAATTCATAAGTGCTTTTTCTTCTGTTAAATTAAGGGCAAATATATTCAAGAATTGACATACTTATTACATGATTCTTCGCTACGAAACAGGTGCTGTCAAGAATTGTGCATGTCAAGATACTTAAATAAATAAACGGTAAGATGGTCAATATCTTGCAATTTGTAATATAAATCTTTGTCATTTATTTGTATATGCTCTGTGGTAACATTGAGCTTCATAAAGGATTGTATAAACAAAGGTAACATAATATAATTGAATAAGCATATATGTATGTATGTATGTATATATGCATATATATATGTACGTATATATATATATATATATATATATATATATATATATATATATATATATATAATTCGTACTAGAACTGCCGCAAAAACCCATGGCGCAGTAATTAGAGTATAGTAATCCGATGTAGCTAATACGAACAAACATTATTTCCCAACTCTACAGGATACTTACTTACTTACTATAAATTTGTCCTCTCATCACTGTAGCCTCTTATGTCTCAGTGGCAATATGCATTGTTTGGAGTGTATAAAAGTTTTTAAAAAATGAGGTTCTTCTACACTATTTCGTAGTCGATAAATGGAATTTTCAATTAAAAAACAATGGTTTCAACCGATTTTTTTTTGTCAAATCTAATAAATTACAATGGTATCTTCCAAATTATGCGGTCAAAATTACCTGAATATTACTGAATTATTAAAAAAAAAAACTTTAATCGTGTTAGCAGATGAAAATTTCGGCCATCTTGTTTAAACCGAAATGGAAAATTACTTCCCTTTTTGAACTCTCCTGTGTATTGCGATCGCTTTCATCAAATTTTATTATTTTTTTTTTAATAAATAATTTTCTACCTTATCGATTTTTGTAATTTTTTGATAAAATCATCTTAAAAATACGAGATACCAATGTTTTCATGCGAAATTCAGTATTACGATTTCCGAAATCTCGTCCCAATAGTGTAAAAGCACAAAAATTATTGTAAAAATATAGGAAGGACAGATTATATACCTGTCAAAACTAAGATGTCTTTTTTTTTCATGTAGAGGTATTTAGGCAAACCAAAGTTTCTCTGAAAATCTATCATATGACGTCATGCGGAGTTAAGGAAAAGCTGATAAACAAATTTTGAGAAAATCAAACTGG
>NC_136488.1:125615473-125620473 GCF_053919585.1 Euprymna scolopes
ACTCTATGGCTGACTGGGATAGCTTCCGTACATTCATATCTGACCTACCACTGTATTCCATGTTTAAAAAGGATGTGTCCTCTATAGTATCAGACCTGGCCGAATGGTTAATTATAGGCATAGACCGATTCATATCATCCAAAAAATTCCAACAAAAACCTAACAGCCAGCCATGGTTCTCCCCTAAATGTGCTACTCCCATCGCGCACAGAAAACATTTTTCTATAGCTACCAACGTAATAGATGTACTGAAACTAAAGCTGCTTTCAGGACTGCCAGCAACTACTGTAAAAGAGTCATAAAAAATGCAAGAGAGTTATATGCTTAGTCTGTTAAATCCAAAGTAGCTGAGCAGCGTCTTGGTTCCCACCAGTTCTGGCAAATAGCAAACAGGATCTTGAATAGAAGCGTGCGTTCTATACCAACTATCATCAATGGACCTGAGATCATCTGGTCAGCATCAGACAAGGCCAGACTATTTGCCAAGAACTTTGCAGCTAATTCTATCCTATGCGACCATGGCCATCAACTCCCTGTATTTCCTCCTATAACAGACAACACGCTATGCAAAATACAAATATCTGTGCGTGAGGTCGCCAAGCTAATCAAGAACCTTGATTCCAGTAAAGCAACTGGCCCTGACGGCATTCCAGTTATAGTGCTGAAAAAGCTCCAACCAGAACTTGCCCCCATACTTACAAAACTGTTTAAGCGTTGCCCTAAGGAGAAGTGCTTCCCAACACCCTGTATTTAAGAATTCAGGTGAAAAGTGATCTCCCTCTCAGTACAGACCAATAAGTCTCCTGTGTGCCATGAGTAAGTTGTTGGAATCCATATTAAATAAAGAAGTAGTCAACCACCTCAACAGCAACAACCTTCTTAGTGACATGCAATATGGTTTCCGCTCTGCAAGATCTACAGCAAATGTGCTAACGGTTATATCACATAGGATTAGTGAATCTCTTGACAAAGGTTTCCTTTCCAGTGCAATTGCTCTTGACATATCGAAGGCCTTCGATAAGGTATGGCATAAGGGCCTACTTCACAAGATTTCCAGCTACGGTATTACCGGAAATGTTTTCTCAATCATTAAATCATTTCTCTCTGATAGGCTCATAAAGTAGTGGTTGATCGGCAGAAATCAGAGGCCCACGGTATTGATACTGAAGTCCGCCAGGGGTCCATCCTGGGTCCAACTCTCTTCCTGATCTACATCAATGACCTCCCAAAACACATACTTAAATCATTCGTTGACATCTATGCTGATGACACGATCATCTATGGCAACACATCAAAGGCCGTAAATGACAAAGTTCTCTCTAATTTTCTCTCCTCTGATCTTGAACGCGTGGTACAATGCTGGTGGCTGGTCACTTTTAATGCATCCAAAACCAAGCTTCTATCTTTACATCAACAACGCTCTGATCCCCATATGGCATCAATTGAAATGGATGGCTCTCCTCTTGGGGAAGCTCCATCTTTTGACAAGCTTCTGAGTTTGACCTTTACTCCTGATCTGAAATGGAACACGTACATCAAATCTGTTGTCAGGGACGCTGGGAAAATGGTGGGATCCTTCTACCGCTCCAGAAGATATCTCACTACTGATGCAATTCTCTATCTGTATAAAAGCCAAGTACAGCTGACGATGGAGTACTGCTGCCATATCTAGGCAGGAGCTGCTAAAAACAGCCTATCCTGCCTTGACAGAATACAAAATAGACTTCGTGGTTTGGTGGGGGATGCCATTTTCTCTTCCCTGCAGCCTCTCCCCCACAGAATAGACGTTACGAGCCTGTCTTTGTTTTATCGTTATTTCCATGGCAAGTGCTCGTCTGAGCTGCAATCTCTCGTCCCCCCTCGTCAATCGTTCACGAGAAACACCTGTCTGGCTGAAACTACTGTCAATAATTTTCCCCACTCTTTATCTGTGCCTAAATCCAAACGTAGATTCCATGAGCAGGGCTTCTTTCTCAGAAGTGCACGACTGTGGAACTCTCTTCGGTTCGCCTGTTTCCCACCTGACAACAACTTGGATGTCTTCAAATCCAAAATAAACAAATTCCTGACAAATCGCCCCCTTAAGTAAGACACTCAATCAAATCTCCAATACTAATGATTACTACAATACTATCTGATTGATTACTGTACATGCAATAACTCTTATCCCTGAGTGGCCCCCAAGCCTTGATAAGTGGTGACCCCCATGTAAAAAAAACCATTAACCTTCAAAAATTTTATTAATACCTTGGTTTCCGGTCGTCCTCCCCCCCGTACATGCTTCTATGGTAATCCTCCTAGATTGAGGGCTTGCTGCATGAAATCACAGATCTTTATTTATACTTTCAAAAGGACTATGTCGATCCCAAACAGATGGAAGACGGAAGAGGTTCATTGGAGTACGGGAAGGGAAAGAGGAGGGGACAGAAATACATCGGTAATCATTAATTAATATTACTTGATTAGCCCATCTCAACACATATCCACGTGTCACGCATTGCCAAACGAACTGTCTTTCTCTATTCTCCCCTCACTCTTACTATATGACGTCATAGCCGTTTCTTTTAATTTCTGTGGGAATTCAGTAATCCTCACCTCGTGTTCAGCAAGTTGCCAAAGGCTGACCTTTCGTTTCCTGTTTTTCTTGACTAATCATTTTATTTACTAGTTGGTCTAGTCGTTTAATATCTAACAAAGCCTCTCTGATCTCCCTTATATATATTTTTTTATTTCTTTTTTATTTAAATTTACTTATGGATTCTTCTTTTTTTTTCTTCTGCTTCTTCTTCTTCTTCTTCTTCTTCTTCTTCTTCTTCTTCTTCTTCATAATCATTATCATCATCATCATCATCTTCTTCTTCTTCTTCTTTTTCTTTTTTAAATTATATTACTAGTATTTTTCCATTCATTAATTTTAATTATATTACTAGTATCTTTCCATTCATTAATTTTAATTATATTACTAGTATCTTTCCATTCATTAATTTTAATTATGTTACTAGTATTTTTCCATTCATTAATTTTTAGTACAACTTATTTTGTTTTTAAAGTGGAATTTGTTCAAATGTTTTTGATCGATAATAAGGGTAGATATTTAATTGCCGCCCACCACAGCAATATGTGACACAAGGTCGGAAAGTGGGATACAGGCAAGCTGCCCTAAATGAGGGGCACTCTTGCCTCGACCAAAATTGCCTGAGCATCTTTTCGGCATTTCCCGATCGGGGCGCCTCAGATGAAAAGCAATAAACTTGCCCCATTCAAAAGCCGGGTGGCAAGGCCTGGGAGTGTGGATCTCCTGGGTGATACCCAGGCGGTGTACCTCAGTCCGACAGCTACTGGGCCGGTTCCTGGCCATGTACCTGTCAGGCTGAGTGTCAAGAACAGATCCTTGACGAGTACTTTCTACCCACTGTCGCCGAAGCCGCAAGGAGACTAATCCTCAGTAGTGAGCATAGATATTTAATTGCCGTTCACCACAGCAATATGTGACACAAGGTCGGAAAGTGGGATACGGGGAAGCTGAGCATTCCCATCGACATTCCCCGGCCGGGGCGCCTCAGACGACAAGCAATAAACTTGTCCCACCCGAAAGCCGGGTGGCAAGGCCTGGGAGGGTGGATCTCCTTGGTGATACCCAGGCAGCGTACCTCAGTCCAACAGGTACTGGGCTGGTTCCAGGCCCCGCACCTGTCGGGCTGAGTGTCAAGAACAGATTCTTGACGAGTACTTTCTACCCAGTCTCCAAAACGCTGACGCCGCAAGGAGACTTATCCTCGATAATGATGGTATGATTACAAGAGTTTGGACGATCTTATTTATAACTATGGGTTAGGAAAATTAACCAATGAGGAGCCTCCGACTTCATTATAAAAATATCGAATTTCGGATGCAAGTCAGTTCGCTGTCAGTCTCCGTCTTTAAATGACTGAACTACTGCTGATTCAGACTACATTGATTCTTTGCCGATCTAATGCCGTCATCTTTGTTCTAAAGAATTACTAACACCCAAGATCTTGACTGCATTGGTTCATCGGCGATTTGATTTACTACCGCCATCTTTGTTCAACATAATCGCTCAACACTTAGCATTTAAATTTATTATTAATATTTTTAGTAAATGCAAAAGCCGCAGCAGAATTTTGACGAAACTTAGGTGAGGGGCAGGTAACATTTAAACGACAGGAACATTAATTATAATAAGGATTCTTCGGTTGAATTTTGTTCTGCATGTGCCTTTCTCTGGTGGTTTATTAAAAAAAATCAAGAAGAGACATTAAAATGGACTAACCATGATTATTATAGAAAAAACAGTTGATACGATTAACAATTAGATATAGGTAAATTAATGGCTGCATATTTCCATGTGATATTACTATAACAAATAATATTGCCAACGTATTAAATGGTGCATCACTCTCCAGCCCCAATGAAAGTTACTGTAATTTATGAACTAACTAGCGAAGGGTACCCGGCGTTGCCCGGGTGTTTGGAGGTTTGTGTGGAAACTCCGGGGTGGGGCTGGGGGTTAAAAAAAAGTAAGTATGAGGATCGAACCCGAACCGTTGAGGCAAAGATGTAAATTAAAGTGTGAAAAAACAAAAAACAAAAAACAAACGTGAGACGTTAACCATTGCCCCACCGCGAGATGCTAACGGAGATACGTTTGAATTTATTTAATTACTTGGATTTGGCAAGTGCCCGTATTAATGAGTTAATGAGGTCAAGTTTGACTGCGGGATAGTATTCATTTACTGCGGAACGCTTTTTTTAATTTTTATTTTCCCAAGATGTTATAGGAAAAAGACTATCCCACATGCGGCGAGCGACAAATGTTGAATATTTATCTTTCCGAAATCGAGCAAATTAAATAGACAGGCGAGCTTCGTTGTTAACTCTGAGATATTACGATTTATATGTGATATAAAAAGTTGTGAAGCGAGCTACCGCTTCTCTGAAAAAAAAAGCCTTTTGTAGACATACAGAAAAAGCGAACACAC
>NC_136488.1:125625473-125630473 GCF_053919585.1 Euprymna scolopes
GATTGTAACTTAAACGATTGGATAGTGCAAAAAAAAAAGCTCTTTAAAATGATATATAAAGTAAAGGTATTATAAAAAAACTTATTTGAAAATACATCCTGTATTTAAATATTATAGTAATAAAATAATTATATATATATATATATATATATATATATATATATATATATATATATATATATATATATATATACTAGCAGTAGTACCCGTCGTTGACAGGGTTCAAAAACAGCCTACAGAAAATGGGCTGTGATTGATGAAAGTATGATAGGTTATGAAAAGGAGGGGGTTGTATAGAGATAGGTTTAGATATCCAAAAATTTTACCCTAAGCAAAATATGACGAAAGTAAAGATAATTTTCGCGAAAAAATATATTTTTTATATCAACTTTGTTTCCATTCGTAGCCAAGAGTGACCAACAAAATGATGTTTCCTTACAAAGAGAAAATGTTATATATACAATAATATAAATATACAAGAAATAAATGTTATCATAGTCAATAAAAGTTACTTTTATGGTAGAAAAGTTCATTGGTTTGTATTTTTAAGTAGTTTGTAAAAAAAAATTTTTTTGATTCACGAATCGGTTAAAAAAAATCCACAATGGAAGCGACTTTGAAATGGAGAGCCCCGTTTTCAATTTGAAGAGGGGGCACCTGACATTCTGTGTTAAATATTTAAGAGAGTTCCGTCAACGTAAGGAATATCTATAAACATATTTAATGTTTTCCGAGTCGAGATAAAGTTCCGACTTTTTTTTTTTTTTTTTTTGCTTTCACTTTAATAAGAACGTGAATTTATTCGATACAATATGATTCAACTCAAAAAACTAAATAAAAACTAACGCGAATTAAGATTAAAGTTAAGGTGTTATTGTGGATCCTCACCCCTTTTAAAAACCTTGTTAAACTTTGTGACATACCTACATTCTATAATTTTATTATGCCATATTTCTTCAAACTGGAGCATAATTATCAAAGTATACTTACGCAAATAGATATGAAAAGTCTTCGTTAAAGTTTGTGCAATATTTCAATGGAGTACAGGCGCGAACGCAGACCCCACAATTTTATTATACCATCCCTATTTAAGTTGAAACATACTTATCAAAGTATTCTTATGTACATCTATATCAAAAACACTTGTAAACGTTTTTTTTTTTTTTCATTTTTTATTTCCATACTTTGGAAGTCAGGCGCGAACGCAAACCCCACAATTTTTATGAGCCACCGTTCTGCCAGAGCAAACATACCCATTCCTGATCCTCGATACATCTTCTATCATTATATGTGATCAGTTTTTTTTAAATAGTCAACTATATAGGAGCCTATTCGTGACCACACACACACACGTTCAGTTTTATATTATAGAAAATACATATATATATATATATATATATATATATATATATATATATATATATATATATATATATATATATATATATCCACTCGAGATCAAACTAAGTTTCAAAGCATTATTCCAATTAAAGTGTACATACAATTTGTTTTCAGTTGTTTCCAGACGATGTTTAAGTACCTTGTTTGTATTATTTATTTGGAATCGGTTTTGAAAATAATTTAAATCTTAATTCTCTAACACAAACTAATATGTGTGTGTGTGTGCGTGTGTGTGTGTGTGTGTGTGTGTGTGTGTGTGTGTGTGTGTGTGTGTGTGTGTGTGTGTGTGTGTGTGTGAGCCATCTTAGGAGCCTGCGAATATTATGAATGGCAGACGATGTTGTTAACTTAACAGGTTTTATATTTGTTTTATGACATTTTTTCATAGCTATGTAAGTGTTTATGGCAACACCAGACCCAGGCTTATTTTTTTAAATGATCGTACCAAGTAATTGTATCCATCCCATATGCAGAAATTACGTTCAACGATAATAATGATTAACGGGCATGTAGTATCCTATGAAAAAAACATTTTTCATCTCACATGAACGTAAATGTGGAGAGAAAAACTATTAACGTTTTGAATTTTTTTAGATGAGGATTGATAATTTTTATTATTGGGATTTTTCGGACTACTGCTTTCATCTTGAGTGTTATTCTCACAATGTTTAGGCCGATTGAATTTTCGACATTCTTTAGATGTGTCGAACTCGAGAATTTTTTTCTGTAAAGCCTAATGGCGTAACGGATAACATGCTAAGTATCTTAACGTAACACTCTTCTCACGGTTGAAGGTTCAATCCTCAGTGCGAGCGATACTAAGAATATAATTGCAAATTAAGAGGTCGGCTCGGTCATGGTTGATGGGACGAGAACATGCTACTCCAGTGGATGAAATAAAGGGTTCCGTTGAAATTTTCTTAAAGATTCCCGAGTTTGAGATAAAGATTCCAGAGTATGACAATATACACTTGAAGAAGGTCGGAGGTCACATCGACTGACACGTTTTGAGAATAACAATCAAGATAAGAACAGTAATCCGTATAAACCAAATAATACAAAAAAAACATCAGATTTGAGTTATTCATGGTAAGCTATATTGACATGTGATTTAAAAATAGTTTTTAAAATGAAAGACTATATGATGATGCGTTTCAACATTTTCTTGTTTAGACGTACGTTATCACTAGGGCTAGGACAACAGCATATTCCTTTCATTGTTTTGACTCTCGGGTGTGTATTCTTATATGCTTTTATATACAGTGATGTGGTTCTCGGTTGATTAACTGTGTCTAACTGTATCAGATATATTCCCGAGAGTCAAAACAATGAAAAGAATATGCTGTTGTCATAGCCCTACTTATCACTCATATTTTGATTATTTATGGACTATTATTCTCATCTTTTATAGTTATTGTTTAACAACGTTTCCGCCAACTATTCCTCTGGTCTTCGCCAGGTTGTTAACCGCGACAGGATAGGAATACGGAATCTTCAAACTGTATCTCCAGTAATTACTGCCTTCCATAGTTGTTGTCGTCTCCTCTGACCGGCTTTAGGTAGGATTGAAACCGCTATCTTCAGGCAATGGTCCCATGGAATTGTAGAGATTCAACGTCTCTATCCATTGCGCCACGGAATGCAAAGGGCGAGCAAGGTTAGATATTTAGTTTTATGAATCCAAGTTTGTTTTTGTTTCTTTTGTTTTTTTAAATCTGGTCTTCCATTGTCGAGTCCTTACCGAATCGTATTTATTTTTTAATTATTGGAACTCTTTTGAGATGCGTAATTTGTATTTTTTATTTATTTATTTTCGAACTATCATCCCCATCCTTTATAACCCATTTTCTTTTTGTACAATTTTCGGATCGGCCGAATTGCACATATAATATTTCTTTTCTTTTTTTTTTAATGAGATTCCTTCTATTCATTGAGCAGTATTGAACTGACAGTTATTTATTATTTATTTATTTACTTATTTTTGCGGTTGGAAGGCAGAAACTATTTATTACAAAACGATTTAAATTTAAAAAAAAAGAATAAATTATCGAAATAGCTTAAAATTCCGTTTTATTGAATTAAAAGAAAATATTTATCTGAAAATTATTGCTTGCTGTAAAAAGAATATTTATTGTTAGATTTGTCCATAAATCAATAACTGACGTGTTCGTTTTATTTAATTAAATAACTATGAAACGGACAATGACGATTCACTTAAGGATACGACATTTGCATAATAGTAAATCTTACATCTATGTATTATTTCAAGCGGAATATTATAATTTAAAGCAACTTATGCGAAGAGATAAAGGAAACAAGGATGGAAGTTCCACGAGTAATCATTATAATAAGGATAAAATAGTAATTATAATGAATTATAGCCAATTACATTTGTAATACATCATAAGGAAATATAAATAGAATTGAATTATAATGAATTATAATAAATACTTTTCAAATACTATAATTATAATGAATCATAATCTTAATAATTATAATGGAATATATATATATATATAAATTTATATATATGCATATAAATTTATATATATACGTATATAAATTTATATATATATATATAAATTTATATATATATAAATTTATATATATATATAAATTTATATATATATATAAATTTATATATATATACATATATAAATTTACATATATATATAAAAATTTACATATATATATATATATATAAATTTACATATATATATATATATAAATTTACATATATATATATATATATAAATTTACATATATATATATATATATATATATATATATATATATATATATATATATATATAGTCCTGGTCAAAATCATAAGACCACTTAAGAAAGTAAGCGTTTACGCATATTATCGAATTTTTAATCAAACAAATAGTTGAAACCATTGCCAAAAGGGAAAATATGATGGTAAAAAATGAAATCTGTTCATTCGAAACCTTAACCCTGATCTAATAATTAGTTTTTAAAAAACAAACATTTTTACCTGGTCAAAACTACTACTACTACTACTATTACTACTACTACTACTACTACTACTACTACTACTACTACTACTACTACTACTACCACTACTACTACTACTACTACTACTACTACTACTACTACTAATAATAATAATAATAATAATAATAATAATAATAATAAAAACTACTGAAGAGGGCAAAGTTAGAGGCAATGTCGGCTTTTTAATGGTGAGTAAATTCCGTCACTTTTCATTCGTATGTCCAAGTTTTATTACTGGTAGAATCATTCACACATGTTTCCACCGCTCGGGACATTTTAAATAAACTACGAAAATGTTCTTTTACATTTTAAACACATCTTTAGTATATTCTAAATATCTTACATTTTAAATACTTTCTGAAGAGGACGCTTCACAGAACGTCTGAAACGCGTTAAAAACGCTTTCAATGATTTAAAAACATTATTACAATGATCTACACATAATTTTCAATGAAAAACCAAAACACGTTTTGAAGCTACACCACCTACACAGACCCAGGCAACGCCGGGTACCCCCCGCTAGTTAATAAATAAAAGTTAATATATTTTATTCATTGTATGAAATCAAATCTTATGAATTT
>NC_136488.1:125635473-125650473 GCF_053919585.1 Euprymna scolopes
TGTATTTGTGTTAGAGTTTTCCGTTTGAAAGACCGCCAACACCAAAATTTAAAATGATAGATCTTTGCATTGCATCTAATGCAACAAGGTGATTCCATCATATATATATATATATATATATATATATATATATATATATATATATATATATATATATATATATATATATATATATAAAATAGGTGTAGGGTGATAATGTATGTACGAACATAAAATTACTTCAGCATATTATTACATGGATTGTTTGATAAGTCATTTTAACAGAAAAAATCGAAAAAAAAAGAAAAGAAAAAGAAACAAAAGAAATTTGCAATAAATAACTGTTACCAAACGCATGAAAATTTAATTTTCTATTTACTCGTAGAGTATTTGAGTTTTTGTGTACCATACAAGGCTTGCAGCTTAACGATTATAGATTGTGTACCTTCCAAGGTTTACAAAACAAAATCAAGATGGCTGCCATAGATGGAAGATTTGATGTTCAACAACTTTAAACATCGACAATTAAATAAAAGTACAACCAATAACTGTCACCAAATCGGTAAAAAAAAAATTTAATTCTCGATCAATTGGTGACAATTATATGACATCGGATCTTCTGTCTAGCCACAGATGATAACGGTGCGAAATTCTTATGTTTTGCAACGAATAGAAAGTTCTCAAATGCTTTCAATTAAATATCTTTCAGATTATTCTCTAAAGCCGATTTCAGATAAATAATAAGATTTTCCACTCCACACTAATAATTCCTGATAAAACTCGGGTTGATCATTTCGAATTTGAAGCAAACAGCGGAAACATACCGATTATTTAACCGGAAGAAACCCAAGTGGCTAGTGTAAGTAATATATATATATATATATATATATATATATATATATATGTGTGTGTGTGTGTGTGTGTGTGTGTGTGTGTGTTGCAATAGAAAAATGCAAGCATGAAAAGTAATATGGTTAAGCTTAAACATGGAAAAGTAAAGGACTAGTTGTCCAAACTGGAAAAGAAAAGGGACAATATATTCTATTAAAAAATATAATAGATTCATGACTTAAAATATTGCAGCATTAAGAATTCATTATATAATGCTATGAATTGAATTTAAAAATAATTCTTAATGCTTCAATATTGTAAGTTATAAATTTATTATATTTTTTACTAGAACATGTTGCCCCTTTTCTTTTCTGGTTTTAACAACTAGTCCTTTACTTTTCCATGTTTAAGCTTAACCATATTACTTTTCATGCTCGCATTTTTCTATTGTAATCCATGATTTTCCAGGCTTCAGTAAATTCACTTGTTCTTTGTTTAATTTCAGTTTTATTTTTTTTTTGTCCCCATAAATATAACATACACATATGTAAAAACAATGTACGGCACTCGTCTGCTTTCAATAAAACCCCTTCAATATCTCCCGTTCATGCTTTCCTTCTCTTTGTTTCACTTGTTACTTCTCTTTTCGCGAGAGCGGTGAATTGGTAGCAACAGTAGTCGCTGAAGCGACGTGCTTGCTATGGAAATCAGTCATAAAAAACGTCGCTCACCTCGCTACGTTTTTTTACGATTTTGAACACCAATAAATTCATCATAACTTTTTGTTTTACTGAACGAAAATTGAAAATTCTTTTTTTCACAATATAGCTGAGAAGGTGATCTAATAACTGTAATAGTTGTTTGAAATTTGGTCGAAAAATGAGTGAGCGGTGAAGCTTTAAAGCAGTTCTAAATTACTAAAACTGTCACTTCACTAATGATACATGGCGGCTGATTTTGTTTCGGAGCTTTTTTTTTTTTTAATGAGAATCAATAACGTATAGTATTTGTAGTGTTTGAACTACTTTTCTTATTCTGAATGTTATTCTCACAACGTTTCAGCCGATGGAATCTCCGACCTTCTTCAGGTGCTACTGTCGAACTCGGGAATCTGTACAGAATTTCGAACGGAACTCTTTATATAATCCCAGGAGATATTGTTACTTTCGTTACATCCGCTATGACCAGCTAAAAATCTTAAGCAATTTGCAATAGTTTCCTCAGTATAACCTGAACTTAGAATTAACCGTTCTCCCCCACCCCCCAAAAAACTGCCACTTATATGTGACGCAACGGATAAAATGCTAAGTTATAACCAGTTCTAAGTGACAATATTCTACAGATTGAAGGTTCAGTCCTCTTTTCGGTACTCGAAGATATTTGAATTATTACGAAGGTCCTCTATTTGCCCGCTTTGCATTAAACTAAATTAAACTAAATAAAACCCACATTACAATCCCTTGCGTCTAGCAGGTTTGTTCTATAACTCATGATGATTGGTTAATAATTTTGGGAGTGGATTTTGCACATACATATATACGAACATGCACGCATATCTAACTTTATATAAATAAAGATATAATTTATGCAGCTGAAATTTAAAACCCGATAGTTAGATTAGCAGTTGGCACATCTTATCATTACCTTCTTCCGGTGCTACTTGTCGGAAATGGGAATCATTATGCGTAGTAATACACTCACTACAAACGAAGGTAGTTTATAGTGCTTACGTTTGTTTACAATCGTCCTATCGAATATGTTTAAAGCTCAGTTGGCAATCTTGGCTTGCGTAGGTTGAGTAAGAAACATGGCCACACGATGCTGACGTCACGTGGAAACTTTAAATTGCGAAATCCGGATATAGGAAACGAAATACGTTTTTAGTTTTGACGCAAAAAAGAAAAGAAAGAAAGAAAACCGACTTTTTGCGTCTTCTCTTTTTCAGACAATGTTTTTCAGAAATTTTTTGCATTTAACAAGAATTTGAAAAAAAAAAACCCCGTATCAAACGAAAAGAAAGTTGTGATAACATGTTTTTTTATTAAATGGGCTCATCACGAGATTCGTTCATTTATATAATTTAAATTTAAATTCTTCGTATTTCAGAATACGTGAAATAAAGTATATGCAATATAATTAAAATAATTATAATAAATAAAATTAAAATAATATTTAAATGAACGAATCTCTTTCGAAAGATTTAGGTAATAAATTGTCGAAAAAATTAAAAAAAAAAAAATTTTAAATGAGGTGAACGAATCGTATTTCAAAAGATTTCGGTTAAAAAAAAGAAAAAACAACAACAACAACAACAACAAATTTGTTTGTAAAGGAAAAAAAAAGAAGACGCAAAAAAGATCGGTGTTATTTCATTATTATTAAAAAAAATGTTTCGAATATTAGACCGAAATTTCAGAAATCGTAATACTGAATTTCAAATAAAAACAATGTATCTGCGTATTCCTCGTATTTTTAAGATGATTATATAATAAAAGGTAAAAAAAAAAATTATATAATAAAAGGTAAAAAAAAAAATTATATAATAAAAGGTAAAAAAAAAAATTATTTATTAAAGAAAATAAAAAGTAAAAATTAATGAAAACGATCGTAAGACACAGAAGAGTTCAAAAGGGAGGTAATTTTCCGTTTCGATTTAAACAAGATGGCTGCAATTTTTCACCTTCTAACACGAGTAAAGATATTTTTTTTAATACTTCAGTAATATTCGGGGGAATTTTCACTGCATAATTTGGAAGCTACTAATGTAATTTATTAGAATTAACAACAACAACAACAACACAAACAACAACAAAAATAGGTAGAAACCATTGTTTCTTTTAATCTGAAAACTCCATTTACCGACTACAAAATCTCATCCTGATATTGTAGAAGCGCCAAAATTTCTTTTTGCGCCAAAAACTATTAGAAGACGTATTTCGTTTCTTATATCCGGATTTCGTAATTTTAAGTTTTCAAGTGACGTCAGCATCGAACGGCCATGTTTCCTGAAGCCCAGATTGCCGCTCAATTCTTTTTTTTTTTTTTTTTTTAATGAAAATCACTGATCTACGGTAAAACTTAACCGTTAATGCACTTACTAGAAAACACAAACGATCAAATTGTGTAGGTACTAATGTTGGGACGATTAATCGGAATCAGAATCGGGGATCAAAAAATCGGAACTTTTGGGGGGTATCGGAATCAGAAAAAATTGTGCCTATTTTCAGATGCCTAAGACGATTCTTTTCATAATTGTAATTTGTTTGTTTTTGGTTAGAACTTAATTTTTCATGGCTCGTATTAATGACAAAATGATAAATATTTATTGATTTTAAACTACAAGTAAAACTAAAAATCGATGGATTATCTTCATAAGTGCATTTCTGCGTTTGGGAAATTACATGTACATTATTCAATTTTTTTTTTTTTTTCGTTTACCCCTAAAAAAAGAACTATATTTAGAAATGAAAAAGAATCAAAATCGGGGTACTAGTGCACTTATTGATCCGTGCTGAAATAATAACGTTATTATTTAAAAAGCCATTCTTAACATGGGGAGAGGAGGGTGTTTTCTGCCTATTCTATACTTTAACCTTACAATTGAATAAAAAAAAACATATCATAAAACTTTAATTAAATTTGGAAATACGATTTAAAAAATAGGGCGGATCAATAAGTGCACTAGCACCAAAATCGGTAATTGTACCGGAATCGGGAATTTAAAAAAACAGACTCCGCAATCGTATCGGAATCGGGAAAAATATTGGAAACGTCCCATCACTAGTAGGTGCCCTATTTACTTTAATCCCCACAAGCTCGGTTTTTAATGTGGGGAAAAATCCACCTCTGCAGATCACTAGAAGTTGCTTCCTATTAGAAAGATTTCTCCTTCACTTACTGAAGACAAAAAAGATAAAGTATAATATCAGAACAGATACTACACTTTGCTTCCAGCTTAAGTTTATATAGTATTATGAAAGTAGTACTTGCATAATACATAGAACGTCTATATTACATAGAACTATATTACATAGTACATAGAACGCCTATATTAGTTTGTGTTTAGTTTTGCTTCTTTTTTTATGTTGCGTTTCCGAGTCTGTGCGTGGTTGTTTCTAGATGTGGGGGACTTTAATTTCTTAAAATACATCTCGAAAGAAATAGAGATTGAAAAATAACTGACAACGAAGTTAGAACGTAAGTCAGCGAGTTGACAGATAGGATGATTGAGTTGAAAGATGAAGTTGATGATAAGTCAGTAGAACAGGTGTGTGAGAGATTGAGAAAATGATGACGATAACAACGCTTACACTTTCGACGTCCTGGTGTCTGTCTCTCACTATCTCTTAAAAAAAACCCGAAAGATAAAGAAGGGGGAAAAAATCAGGTAATCAAAGCATACATCTTTCAGAGTTACCTGCCTTAAAATAATGTTTAATAGTTAATTAGAGTCAACGAGATAAATAAAGGAATAATTTAGAAATGATAAAAAAAGGAGAAGAAAAACATAAAAAATTAAATAATTTTATATAAATGAATTTCCACTAACGTAATTAATAAGTAAATGAAAAAAAAAAAAAAAACATTGAAGAACAAAAATAAAAATGTTTTTATTTGCGCTTTAGAAATAAATAAATAAAAAGAATTGAATAAAAAAAATAAAAGAACGTAAGCAAAAAGAAACATAAATTAAAATTCAAAGTCACGGAGACGAAAAATAAAATCCAAACCAGAAGAGCGGTGTTGTAAGGGGCGATAATCGTGGACTGAAAGAAAGGGGGTGATTGCAATACAATACGAAAGGCAGGAAAACGAGAGAGAGAGAGAGAGAGAGAGAGAGAGAGAGAGAGAGAGAAAGAGCGAGAGAGAGAGAGAGAGAGAGAAAAAGAGCGAGAGAGAGAGAGAGAGAAAGAGAGAGAACAGAAAGGGAGGGCGAGAAACAAAGAAAGAGAGAAACAAAGAAAACGTTTGGTACATTTTTCAATTACGGCAGTTGTTGACCTTGGCAATGTAAAAGGGGTGACACGGTGCAATATCGGCAGCAGCAGCCAAAGCAGCGGCAGCAGCGATAACAGCAGCAACTGTGGAGAGGTTATTCGGTGCATTTTCAGAAGTGGGAGTAGAAACCTGTGGTAATAGGAAAAGTATGGAGTGTTCACGAGGATGGGGTTGGAACAAGGTACTCAAAAATGTAAAACGAAAAGAAATGAATAAATAAAAGCAATGACGGAAGAAAACTCTCTGTGGGATATATATATATATATATATATATATATATATATATATATATATATATATATATATATATATACCTTCTTGTATGAGAATTTAGAAAAAAGCTATATGTATATATACACACATAAATATAAACGCACACACACACACACACACACACACAAACACAAGGCACGTTTTACTTTGGTTTATGAAAAATACGCAGTTTAACTTACAAGTCGGTTCGTACCTGTAGTAAGGCTACACACACACACATATATATATATATATATATATATATATATATATATATATACTCCTACAAATTTGGGTTCTTATGTATTGATATTCGTATTAAAAACCTATTTTCTATTTATTTATAAAGAAAATACAACTTTGTTATATATGGCTCGTGGAATTACGTTCAATAGCAAAAAATCTACCTAATTTGCATATTTTTTTAAACATTCATGTTAATTAATTCCCTATTAGTTTTTTCGGTTTTCTTATGGGATGATCATCTTTAGTTAACTATTACGTGTAATTATATTCATGCAGATATTCTACATGATTTATACTTGCGTAACATTTGCGTAAAAAAGTGTTATAGTAAACACAAGCCTCTTTCTATATATATTTATGTATGCATATATATATATTTGTTTAAAAAAATTTACCTATTAAACTCCTCTGTCAGTTTTTGGTCTACAGACCGGCCAATGCGGGGCGGCCTGCTAGTATATATATATATATATATATATATATATATATATATATATATATATATATATATATATGTGTGTGTGTGTGTGTGTGTGTGTGTGTAAAAACGGGCGTGTGTCTGCGCATAGTTCGATATGCATGTGCATCTGTGTGTATAACAGACGCATACTACCAATTACAACTAAACTTGTATTATTACTTATTTTTCTTATCACTGCATATATATCCGCTTGTGTGCATGTGTGTATACCTGTAAGTATGTGTGCGTGTGTATATAACACAGCCGCATGCTCTTACATATGAACATACAGTAACCACAAAAGTATTATCTAACTACGTTTATGATTACTTATCATTTACGTATTGAAATATATATATATATATATATATATATATATATATATATATATATATATATATATATATATATATATATTTCAATGATGCGGGGTTCGAATCGTTCGACTGGTATTAATCGTGACACCCTGCATTGAAGATTCCCGAAAGGATGAAACACTAGTGTCTGTAGGTATTTAATTATTATAGTAAAAAAATAAGTATGACAGACCCTTTAAGAAATTCGTTTCTTATCGTTGAGCACTTTCAGTTGAATCAAAGTCGGTCAATTTAGCTCTTATGCATAGATAATCGTATAACAATTAGATCACTGTCTGACTGACATAAATGAACATTTAAAATTAACATGTTTAAATTCAATGTTATTTCACGCAGTTAATGGTAGCCGAATGGGTTAGGTCTTTGCTAATCCAGCCATAGATGTCTCGTGATGCGGGGTTCGAATCGTTCGACTGGTATTAATCGTGACACCCTGCACTGAAGATTCCCGAAAGGATGAAACACTAGTGTCTGTAGGTATTTAATTATTCTAGTAAAAAAAAAATAATTATATATATATATATATATAGAGAGAGAGAGAGAGAGAGATAATATTTTTATTTACTTAGACAAATATTACATAGTCGACGAAAAACAAAGTACATTTTTTTTTCGTGTTTTATTTGAAAACTAGTCGTCTTCAATGGCGCATAAGCCATATTACGTCGCCTGAGGAGGATTTTTGATTTTTGCCAATCAGTTGTCCGAAACATTAGCATGTTCAGTGTAGCGACTATGTAATATTTGTCAGTATAAATAAAAATATTATATTTTGCTCTTTTTTATTGAGCACTCTTAATAACCTCGTTTTAATTCATAAGTCTTCCTTCTTGAACACTCATAACTTGGTATATATATATATATATATATATATATATATATATATATATATATATATTATCCACTTACATATTGTTTGGCTTTTGAAAATTGATCAATGTAGCTTTTTAACCAATTACCGTACCAACCACGAGATTCGAAGGCTATATGTATATATAGGTATAGATATATAGACATATGTGTATATACATAATATGTATGTGATTACGTTTGAATCTCCCGACCAGCAATAATTAACAGTTTCAGCACCGATTATTGTTTATAAATATAAAAATGATTATTAATATTTATTTTAAAAATATTATAGTTATAAAAACCTCTTTCAATAAATTAAAGTTTAGTTCTTTTTTATGGAATTAAGAAAATGAAGAATCAACTTTAGCGCAAATGAAACATTCCGATTTCGCGGACGATGAATACTTTCTCAGACTGTTTACTGCTAACGGTCGCCAACATAGCATTCATAGGTACTTAATTCCTATTCGTGTGTTAATTGCCGATATTGTGGAGGAATTATGCTTACCTGTGAATTGAAGAGTTGCTTCGTTCGGTGGGTTCGAATTTCCTGACCAGCAGTTAGCTATACTTTCCTGATGATTACGTAAGTATGAAACACTAGTGTCTAGAGGTACAAAACCTACAGTTAATATTTATTTAACAAGAATAAATAAATAAATAAATAAATAAATATATATATATATACACATATATATATATATAAATATATTATTCATTGAACTTTTAAATAGTCAAGTCGCTGCCTGATGATATCTGTTGTTTGATTGAAACAAGTGGCTATTTGTAGCAGCGGGATGTGAGCATGTTTATATAACAATAAACAAGTATTATCAGCTCTTTTTATTGAGCACTATCTAACAACCTCGTTGAATTCATTAGTCCATTACTTTTGAATAAAAAAAAAACGAGTATATATATATATATATATATATATATATATATATATATTAGACATTAAGAGGAGATTATACATAGATATATATATAAATACCCGTTCACATATACTTTTATATACGTTTGCTATCGTGTCACATAGTAGAATGTAGAACTAGATAAAAAAATCGAGGAATATCAACAGATTGCGCCGTGGCCCATACGATTAGGTCGTCAGTATTGCATATTCCATGAGAGCGATGACCTGCGTTCGCGCCTATGTCGGAGCACGTCACTGATGAGATGCAGTACATCGAAACCCATTTTGAGTCTGGCGTTGTTCGTTGTCGATGCAATTGCTGGATCCTGTCTAATTCTGGGTTCTAGCTTTATTACGAAAAAAGTATATGTGAACAGGTATATATATATAATTATATATATATATATATATATATATAATTATTTGCGATAATAATTATTAAATACATACAATAGTGTTTCATCCTTTCGGGGAACCATCAGTGCAGGGTGTCACGATTAACACACCGATAGATTCTAACCCGGCAACAGAAGCAATCTCTGGCTTCATAAGCAAGGACCTAATCCATTCAGCTACCGTTAACCGCGAAAAATATTGTTGAAATTTTAATATTTATTTTTTTAAAATGCTTTTTAACGTCTGTCAGAGTAATCTAATCATTATATGATGATCTGCGCATAAGAGCTAAATTAGTCAACTTTTTATTTCTGAAAGTGCTAAACGATAAGAAACGAGTTTCTTAAAGAGGCTAACATAATTATTTACTATAATAATTATTAAATACATACAGACACTAGTGTTTCATCCTTTCGAGAATCATCAGTGCAGGGTGTCACAATTAACACCGGTCGATAGATTCGAACCTGGCAACAGAATTGAATCTCCAAACATCGCGTTGATAGCCAGCAGTTCTATCCACTGGTGTATGTATATATATATATATATATATATATATATATATATATATATATATATATATATATATATGTCTGTGTGTGTGTGTGTGTGTGTGTGTGTGTGTGTGTGTGGAGTACTGTTGAAAACGTATCTCACCGCCACTTAAATGGCTAGAAAGTAAGGCCGCTGTTTGTTTGTTTGTTTGTAAATAAACAAGCACTGTAAAAACATTGGACGAGTGTTTATTTAAAAGGACATTTGTTGAGATCATTTGCGAGCACCGCTCCCATGGGCCAGTGGGTAGAACTACCGGCTATCAACGTAATGCGTGTAGGTTTTAATCCTCGGCTAGGGAAAGGTGCTAGGGAAAGCCGCATGATAAGTTGTGATAAGACGACACAGTACTGTATGTGGATGACTACACATACACCCACACACACGCACACACACACATATATATGATTACTTAATTTAATCACATAAATTAATATACGAAAGTATAAACTATTGCGTAAACTTTAAGTATTTACTTCAACAGTGCTCAATACGTAGGTAGAGCTAGGTAGTAAGTTATAAAATATATATGGCAATTAAGCATCATTGCTATATGTATTTTAAGCTTAATTGCCATATATATTTTATAACTTACTATGTATATATATATATATATATATATATATATATATATATATATATATGTGTGTGTGTTAGAGACTTGAAGATAGTGTCTTGTAGGCATTGTATGTAGCGTGCGTATTTAAGTTAATTTTGCTCTTGATTTCATTAGTAACAGTGAAAATGCTGCCATATTGTATAAATTCACTTAAGTAATAGTTTTGTACATAAAAGAAACCCATGGATGCACGTTTCTTGCTAATTATCAACCTGATTTTGCCAAGGATCGAACTCATAATAATAGTGTCTTTAATCTGGTGATTTACCGCTGGTCCATGAAGTTCGCTTATTTGTATGATTTTTATCGAATGAATTTTTTTATTTTTATATATATATATATATATATATATATATATATATATATATAATTTAATTTTTTTACTATAATAATTAATTAAATACCTACAGACACTAGTGTTTCATCCGTTCGGGAATTTTCAGTGCAGGGTGTCACGATTAATACCAGTCGAACGATTCGAACCCCGCGTCACGAGACATCTCTGGCTCGATTAGCGAAGACCTAACCAATTCGGCTACCATTAACCGCGTGAAATAACGTTGAATTTAAACATCTTAATTTTTTAAATGTTCATTTACGTCCGTCAGAGAGTGATCTAATCGTTATACGATGATCTATGCATAAGAGCTAAATTGACCGATTTTATTTCAACTGAAAATGCTCAACGATAAGAAACGAATTTCTTAAAGGGGCTGTCATAATTATTTTTTTTACTATAATAATTAATTAAATACCTACAGACACTAGTGTTTCATCCGTTCGGGAATTTTCAGTGCAGGGTGTCACGATTAATACCAGTCGAAAGATTCGAACCCCGCGTCACGAGACATCTCTGGCTCGATTAGCGAAGACCTAACCAATTCGGCTACCATTAACCGCGTGAAATAACGTTGAATTTAAACATCTTAATTTTTTGAATGTTCATTTACGTCCGTCAGAGAGTGATCTAATCGTTATACGATGATCTATGCATAAGAGCTAAATTGACCGATTTTATTTCAACTGAAAATGCTCAACGATAAGAAACGAATTTCTTAAAGGGGCTGTCATAATTATTTTTTTTACTATAATAATTAATTAAATACCTACAGACACTAGTGTTTCATCCGTTCGGGAATTTTCAGTGCAGGGTGTCACGATTAATACCAGTCGAACGATTCGAACCCCGCGTCACGAGACATCTCTGGCTCGATTAGCGAAGACCTAACCAATTCGGCTACCATTAACCGCGTGAAATAACGTTGAATTTAAACATCTTAATTTTTTGAATGTTCATTTACGTCCGTCAGAGAGTGATCTAATCGTTATACGATGATCTATGCATAAGAGCTAAATTGACCGATTTTATTTCAACTGAAAATGCTCAACGATAAGAAACGAATTTCTTAAAGGGGCTGTCATAATTATTTTTTTTGCTACAATAATTAATTAAATACCTACAGACACTAGTGTTTCATCCGTTCGGGAATTTTCAGTGCAGGGTGTCACGATTAATACCAGTCGAACGATTCGAACCCCGCGTCACGAGACATCTCTGGCTCGATTAGCGAAGACCTAACCAATTCGGCTACCATTAACCGCGTGAAATAACGTTGAATTTAAACATCTTAATTTTTTAAATGTTCATTTACGTCCGTCAGAGAGTGATCTAATCGTTATACGATGATCTATGCATAAGAGCTAAATTGACCGATTTTATTTCAACTGAAAATGCTCAACGATAAGAAACGAATTTCTTAAAGGGGCTGTCATAATTATTTTTTTTACTATAATAATTAATTAAATACCTACAGACACTAGTGTTTCATCCTTTCGGGAATCTTCAGTGCAGGGTGTCACGATTAATACCAGTCGAACGATTCGAACCCCGCGCCATGAGACATCTCTGGCTCGATTAGCGAAGACCTAACCCATTCGGCTACCATTAACCGCGTGAAGTTGAATTTAAAATATATATATATATATATATATATATATATATATATATATATATATATATATATATATATATATATATATATATATATATATATATATATATATATATATATATATATATATATATATATATATATATATATATATATATATATATATATATATATATATATATATATATATATAGTGAATAAATGACAAAAGACTATATTCCAAAGTTCATGATGTTGACCATCTTATAATTTATTCCTTTAATTCAGTTGACATTTACAATTCTTGACAGTATCTGTTTGTGGCGCAAAATCAATCACTTAATTAATATATCAATCAGTGAATCTATTATGGCCCTAACTTATCAGAAGAAATAGCAACAATCAATCCGCCAAAAGGAAATAAAGTGCATCTTGACATGATTAAAATCCGAAAATGGGAAGAGAAGCTGTTAATATCTTATAATATGCTTCTATTACGCCATTTGAAAAAACTATATATATATAGCAAAAATGGTAATTAGTAAAAACCCGAAGAAAGTGCTCAATACTATTGCTGAGCAAATATATATATATAACTAAGCAGATAAAACCGTATAATATATATACTAGCATATATATATATATATATATATATATATATATATATATATATATATATATTTATACTAGCATATATATATATATATATATATATATATATATATATATAGGAAATATATATATATATATATATATATATATATATATATATATATAGGAAATATATATATTTATATATACTAGCAAGTATACATATTTATATCTACTAGAAAATACTTTTATATACTAGCAAATGTACCCAGGGTTACCCAGTATTAAACGTAACGTTAAATTTCTTAAAAAAAAAAAATCCGGAAAACAACTGAGATATGTACATGCGAGTATTATGCTATTTTCTAAACAGTTCACTTCCTGTAATTAAAACAAAGTACTCGAAGTGAGATCGAAACCAACACCTAAACACAGTGAGTCACGTCTGATAAGCGTTAGACCAGATTAACAGTATCCTTAACGGCGTTTAAAAAAACTACTTATTCATTAGCAATAGTCTAAATGCTGTCATTGTATTTAAATTCACTTACGTAAGTGTTAACTTGGCACATAAAAGTTATCCATGGAGTCACGTTTATTGCTCATTTACACCATTAGCATGTCCTGGTTTTGCCAAGGATCGAACTCATAATAATATTGTCTCTAATCTGGCGATTTTCCACTGGTTTACGAAGTTTGGTTATTCGTATGGCTTTTATCGAATAAATTTAAAGTTATTTATATCGTTTACTGTCGTACAGGCGGTCAGGTTTCAATTCAGGCTTGAGATAGTTGCCTGTCTAGTCGCACTGATGAAATGTGAAACAGCGAAACAGTACTGTATGTGGATGACTATAATGCTCCTCATCTTGAGTTGAGCATAATGAGAAGTGATACACGAATTACCATTAGCGTATAAAGCGATGCTCTTTGTGTAAACAAATCGAGCTTAGGTATTTCGGATGATGTCAAAATATCGTTAACTCACAACTCGCACAGCAGCCGCCGATTATCGTAATGGTTAGGCGCCTTGACTATCGTACACGCGGTCGCGTTTCAATCCTGGCTTGAGGTAGTTGCCTGTCTAGCCGCACTGATGAGCTGTGAAACAGCGAAACAGTACTGTATGTGGATGACTACACACACACACACACACACACACACACACATATATATATATATATATGTTAATCTCTATATAAATAAAATTGTAAAAAGTGTGTTGGTAACCGATAATCTAAAAAAAAAAACACTGAATGGGATTACCTTGACGTTTTGCGATAACGTTTTTATCTAATCCAAGCGTGTTTTTATATATTTACAATTTTAAAAATATTATAATATTAAATAATTTTTCTTTCGACATTGTTTCTTTTCGTTAACAGTCGACCATCAGTAAATGCCAAAAAATAACGATTGTGACTTTACACGTGCGTAAAAAAAGCAACTTTAACGGTAAGTGGTTGTCTCTTTTTAACTTTGTTATATTTTTATTTTTTTCTGGTGATTTTATTATATTTACAAGTTGTTGTTTTTTTTTTCAGAATTTTCCTTGAGTAGCGTTTTTACGCTTTGATAATCGACGACGCTCGGCAAACGCCATCGGTTGATGTAATGTTTCGAATAAAGCCGAGTAGCCAGTTAGTTATGTCTGGTTCAAATTTTGCTCAAATACCGACCGGCTTTTAATGTGTGAAAAATACAGCTCCCGAAAAAGGGAGCAAAAAAAAAAAAATTAAAATTGCCTCAGTTTAGAAGGATTTCTCCTTCACTGATCAAGGAAAAAACGGTGAAGTTTAGTTCACCCTTCGTTTCTCTCCCTCTCTTCTTCTCTTTATATCTCTCTCCATCCATCTGATCCCCTCTTTCTATCTTTCTCTCTCTATCACCCTCTCCACATCTCTTTGAGCCCCTTTCTCTCTTTCACTTCCCCTATATATCTCCTCTCTCTCTCTCTCTCTCTCTCTCTATATATATATATATATATATATATA
>NC_136488.1:125655473-125685473 GCF_053919585.1 Euprymna scolopes
GAATATCTTGTTCTTTACTTTTCCAGGTTAAATTTCTTGTCCTTTACTTTTCCAGGTTTAATAAAATCTTAAAAATATTACTTTTCATGCGCGCATTTTTCCATATAATCCATGATTTTTCCAGGCATTGCTATTGTATTAATATATAAATTTATAATATTTATTAATGATTGTAAAAAAAAAAAAATTAGCTCTCAAACACACATTTATGCAATATTTATCATTCAATCACAGTAGTTCCGAGCCAGGGTCTCTACCGAGACTGCGGTTCATGAATTCGTGATCTGTATAGAGCGTAATCTAACAAAAAAGAAGATGGCACTCGGTGTCTTTTTAGATATCGTTGGAGCTTTTGACAACATACCCTTCAGTAGTATGTTCAAGTCGCTACGAGAACTCAATGTGCTACCAGTACTCATCCGATGGATTGAGTATATGGTGAGGCACAGAACAGTTCAATTAGAACTACTGAGGGCAACTGTTAAAAGGGAAGTAGTTAAATGAAACCCCCAAAGTGGGATTTTATCACCTTTACTATGGAACTGTATGCTGAATCCTCTTTTAAAGGAGTTTAAAAATAGGAATATTTATGCCCAAGCTGCTGCTGATGACATCGCAGTGCTGGTCGCGGGTTCAAAAGCATCATTGGTCAGACGCATTGCCAAAATGGGACTACATTTTTCATCAAATGTGATAACGAAAAATTTGAGTTCATTCAAAGAATATGTATATCATAGAATTCACTAATATTTTTAATCGATAAATTCACCATTTTTTTGCTATAAAATCATAAGGAGAGTTAAAAAAAATGAGTTATTAAAAAAAAAAGTTCGGTTTTTTAATTATAAAAAAAACACGATACACGGGATTGAACCTAAAATCTTTCCACCAACCCCCGGTACTCTAACCGTTACACTAACATGTCATATTGGCAAAATCGCAGTAAAAAATATTTATATACAAAAAAAGTTATGCAAAATAAAAAAAAGCGTTAGTCACTTATGTACTTACTCTCCTGTTTGTGAACCCACATATTTTGTTGTAACTTTTTTTCTACTGAACCAATTTTCGAAATTTTTTTTCAAAATGTAGCTAATGAGGTGTTCTATCCAACTATATAACCTGTTTGAAATTTGGTTGCGAACGGAATTAGTGGTGGGGGTTTGAATGTGTCTCGATTCATTCAATTTCGGACTTAAGCATATATTCAACCACTACCGTGGTTGAATGATATATATATATATATATATATATATATATATAAGATAAGGCGTAAAGTTACATAGGAACTCTATTACATTATCACGTCAATAAGGGTAACGGAATGAGGAAGATACCTCCTTGTGCCATGGCATTTCGAAGCTAAATGTTTCTCGTCAAAAGACGACAAAAAGAAGGCATTAAACAAATGTAATGGTAAAAAAGCAACACCAACTTTGAAAACATTCAGATTAGAATGGGAAAAATTTTTGGAGATTAGAATTGGAAAAAAAAATTATAAGGTGTTTATGATATAATGGTGATAAAAGAGAGAAGCGGCCGTAAAAAAAAAAAAAAAAAAAAAAAAAAAAACGATAATCGCTAAAATTATACAAAACACTATATAAGAAAATAAGATAATAAGAAATGAGTTTTTAAGTGATAAAATATATTAATATATATAGTCATCCACATAGGGTACTGTTTTCTGTATCACAGCTCATAAGTGTGGCTAGACTAGCACCCATCCCTAGCTAATGATTGAACCTACAACCATCTACTTGATAATCGACAGTCTTAACCTCAGGCTCATGGGATCTGTGCTCGTAAACGACCTCATCCATTTATATAGACATTCATCCACTGTTTTTACAGTGCTCGACTTTTTTGCAAACAAATAGTGAGCTTCACATTACGCTAATCAAGCAGCGGGTGAAATCTATAAACGAAAGTCTTCTACTCAAGGAGGGAAAATAGTCATCCACATACAGTACTGTTTCGCTGTATCACATCTCACCAGTGTGGCAAGATTAGCACCCATACCTAACCAGGACCACAATCATCTAGGTGATAGTCGGCAGTTCTAACCTCCGGCCTATAGGATCGGTGCTCGTAAACGACCTCACCAAATGTCCATTTAGATAGACACCCGTTAGTGTTGGGACGATTAATCGAGATCGGGAATCGAAAAAATCGATATCGAATCGGTATCGGGAAATTTTGTATCTATTTTTCGATTCCAAATCGATTTCTGTTATTGTTTTTATTTGCTTGTGTTAATGATGAAATGCTAAATAATTTAATAAATTTAATGATTTTAAATTTGCAGTTAAACTAACATCTTCTAAAGAAACATAAAAGTACATAAATACATAAAGTATATAAAATATATAAAATATAAAACTAATATCTATAGATAGATAAATCTAGGGAGACAGACAGCAATATAGAGAGGGAGAGATAAGGGTGGGGAGACAGAGAAAGAGGTAAACAGACCCAGTGGCTTGTCGTTCTAAATATACTAAAATGCTCATTACATTTTTATAAATTATAAAAAGAATTTTTTTTTATTCCATATAATTTAAAAAATAATAATTGGAGGCATTGAATCAAAAGCGCATATTAAATGTCTTATGAATTTTTTTTTATTTTTCTTCAAATTGAAACAATTTTTGATTTGAAAAACAAAAAACAAATCTCATTTTCATCACAAGAAAAAAAAAATTGTCCAAATTTGTTGAATGAAAATCCAAAAATTTCTTTTCTTTTTTTCATCAAATTAATTTGTTTAAAATTTGAATTAAAACAAATTAATTTGGGATGATATAAATTTGAAACCCACTTTTTTTTCACTTAATGGATCAACATGAATACGGGATAAAAATGAATAATTTCTTAAATGGTTTAATCCTTCAAGTTGAAAAATTCTTAATTTTTCACATTTTTTGAAAATGAATGAATTCGAAAAATTTCATCCAAAACAAAAATTGTTTCGTTTTTTTTTTTTTTTTTTTTTTTTTTTTATGTGTACAAAGAAACAAAATTTGATTTTTTTTCAAAAAACTTTATTAATTTAAAAAACGGAAAATTTGTTGTTGTTTTGTTTTTTTTTAATAAAATCACAAACGGCAAAAATGTGTTCCGTTGAAATAAAACAAATGTCGGAAGGTTCGAAGGATATGTCGTTTGTGACAGAAAAAAATTCAAATTCAGTTCGAATTTCGCAATTATTTTGCAATCTAATCTGATACTTTCCTGACTAAAAATTTGAAGCATTTGTGTAATCGATGTTTAAGAAAATTCGGTTATTTAAAATTTTAAGGGTATTCTGTCCCTATAGCTCACTTACAGGTTCTAGATATTTAGCACATATAATATAACATAGAGATTGGAGATCACTTACATTGTCTTCACCATAAAAATTAAATACATATATAGATATCCACATACAGTACTTTTTCGCTGCATCACAGCTCATCAGTGCTGCTAGACAAGCAACTACCTTAAGCTATCATAGAAACTTTACCATCCAAACGACAGTCGGAGCTTCAAAAGGTTGCGCTATTCGCCTGCTGCTTTTCGGATAGTGAATTAACAATGGGTTGACCATGTCTAAATATATATATATATATATATATATATTATTATTATTATTATTATTATTATTATTATTATATAGACTTTATACCACCAGTTTCTAGTTTAGTAATAAGGATGATAAAACAAGGTGGGGATAAAAATAAAATATTAAAACAGTTAAAGAAAGCATTTGTTCGTTATCCCGATGCTTTTGAATCGTTTAAGATAAACCAGACTATATCAATAAAGGAAATCCAAAACTATATTAGCAATGTATAAAATGTATTTATAATTACATATAATAAATTTATATATATAAAAAAAAATGTATATATGTAAAAATATTTTTAACCTTTATATATCTAATTTTAAATAAGAATGTAAATATACTAAATACTAATCATAGTGGGAATGATAAGTTGTTAAATGGATTCATCCTAATCTTATAAATACAAGACTGATAAATTAAAAAATTAAAAAATGTATCCATTTTAAATGGATAGTACCAGTCAAGGATCCGTCACTTGACACTCAGCCCAACAGGTGAGGGGCCGGAGACCGGCCCAGCACCTGTTGGACTGAGGTACACCGCCTGGGTAATACCTAGGAGGTCCACCCTCCCAGGCCTTGCCACCGGGCTTTCCGGTGGGGCAAGTTTATTGCTTGCTGCCTGAGGCGCCCCGACCGGGGAATGCCGACGGGGTTACTCAGGCAATTTTTAAAATTGCAGGAGTGCCCCTCCTTTAGGGGAGCCTGCTGGGTTACCACTTTCCGGCCTTGTGCCACATTTTGCTGAGTGGACAGCAAATAAATATAATCCATTTTAAATGTGGAAATTGATGAATCGCACAGGTAAGAAATTCATTTTTATAGTATGAAAAGGTTAGTAATTGCAATTAAGAATAGAAAACTGGATCAAATGTTTGAAACATATCTTCTTCCTAAGATTAAGGGTGGTGGTGTTTGATCAACACTGCTGGGGAGCCATGATGCAATATTCTGTTTTGTTTTTTTAAATCCCCGAAACAGTGTTTCATGGTAAACAACTAATAATTCCTTGAAAAATAAATTATTGGCATTATAGTAAATTCGAGAGCGAGTTGATGCAGTGATTGCAAGTGATTAAATAACTCACTCACTAGATGGTTTTCTAACGAATGATATTTTTTTGTATAGTTTTAAAGGTTAAAAACTTCCAAGACTATATATATATATATATATATATATATATATATATATATATATATATATATATATATATATATATATATATATACTAGACTACTCGTGACCCGTTAGGGCAGTATATGTTATAGTTACTAGTGAGTATACAGAATTGATGTATAAACGTGATACTTCTGAGGGAAAGAAAATATTTTTTACAATTACGTAAATGTTTCAAGAATATGAATATATTTTTGTTACATAACAGAAACATTAGTGTAAAAGTATATTAAAATACAAAAAAATATATAGATAGATTTCTCTGAGTCGTTTCAACATAATTGTACCCCCAGTATATGTGTGTGATTATTTTTACGCGATTTCGTATACATAATGAAAAATTATTACTTGACGAATTTTTTTATCCTTTTTTTTTACGTGCAATGAACTAAGTATTATGGTATCCGTTCGATGCATAGCTAGGAATTAATACAGATGAGTCATCACAATACCATATTACTCTATAAGAATGGCGGCTTTCGTTAAGAGTTGCATTTCTTTGTTTGTAAACAAAGAAATGCAACTCTTAACGAAAGCCGCCATACTTATATTCGGAGGAAGTAATAAAAATATGTTTATGAACTGTTTTTTGTTTTTAAATCAAACATTAGTTTTTTTTGTTTTTTTTGCATCAAACATAAAAATAGAACTGTTATAAAAATATTCATTAACTGTTTTTTTTAAAAATCAAACATTAGTTGTTTATTTTTTTACATCAAACATAAAAACAGAACTGTTATTAAAAATAGTCATTAACTGTTTTTTTTAAATCAAACATTAGTTTTTTTTTCATCAAACATAAAACCAGAACTGTTATAAAAAATATTCATTTCCTGTTTTTTTTAATTAAACATTTTACATCAAACATAAAAACAGAACTGTTATAAAAATATTCATTAACTGTTTTTTTTTAATCAAACATTAGTTTTTTTAATCAAACATAAAACAGAACTGTTATAAAAAATATTCATTAACTGTTTTTTAAATCAACATTAGTTTTTTTTTCCATCAAACATAAAAACAGAACTGTTATAAAAAATATTCATTAACTGTTTTTTTTTTTCAAAATATATTTATGATTTTTTCCAATATGTTTATGGACTGTTTTTTTTTAATTAAAAAAAAACAGTTAATAAATAATCAAAAAAAATATCGTTTGAAAAAAACATTCATAAATATTTTTATAACAGATATATTTTCATGTTTGATGTAAAAAAAAAAGAAGAATTACCAACACCGCTTATGTATGACTAAAAAAAAAAAAAGATTTCGAAAACATATCTATATTATAAAGGTTATAATTTTGTTAGAAAATTCAAACAAAGACTGTTAACATTTTCCTTTAAAATGACGACCTTTTAAGGTTTCAGATATGCTGAAAATGAATATCGCATTTAAATTTTCAGAGAGTAAGTATACCCGGATATAACTGTTATTAACTCTCTTTACACAGGTTCGAGCCACGTTTGATCCTACCAGGGACATAAATTTTATCGGATGCATGGGTAGCCTATAAAGGTATGGCCCACTTCGATCATGGCAAGTATAAACATGACGAAATTATTGATGAAGACAGCTTTGTTGACCCGATTGATCCATCGATACACAAGCAAACTATAGAAGGAATATGATCCTATTGCAAAAAAAATGAGAATAGTTTGAAACAGAGAAACTTTTGGAACGCATATGACTTAATTCATGTGACGAAGAAGGGAAAACGGGGGAGTCAATATTCGTGAAGAATATTTGTTTTTTGAAAAAATCCGTTTATATTGTTTGAAATTTAAAATATAAATGTTTATATTGTTTAAAGTTCTATTTTTATTGTTGAAAAAAAAAGTTCTATATATATTGTTTAAAATAAATAAAAATGTTTATTATTTAAAAAAAAATGTGATGTTTATATTGTTTATTTTTGAAAAAAATGCTCTTATTTAAAACTGTTAACTACTGGAATACTGATATTATTGTTTACATATAATTTGTACAGTAACATAACGGTGATTAGGGAAGTTTGATCAATACCTTCGTAAAGAGGGACGTGATTTGTTTCCTTTTATGTGATATAGAAATCGAGAGTATTTTGGCACTTTATTTCTAACCTTGCCCGTGTTTTTTTTTTAATTTGTAAGTCAAACCAATTTTTAAAAAATATATTTTCGGTTTTATTTATTTATATATATTCGTTTTGCTTATATTACGAGTGTAGAAAAAAAAGCATACATCTACTTAAAAATAAAGAACATAAAGAAAACATTCCATGAATTGTCGATTAAAAAAAGTTTTTATGGCTTTCTTTTTATTTATTAACGCATGCGCAGAATTTTGGAAACCGGAAGTCGTAAAGCGGATGGACGGGTTTCAACACCTCAGCAAGACAATTTGAGTTTTATATTATAATAGATAAAACATTTTTTTTTTTTAACTAAAAGACATTTTTAATAGAATTCAATTGAATAAAAGAGTGAAAGTAAGAAAAATAAAAAAAATATAAAAAATATCAGCCAATTAATTAATGGATTAAGACTTTTTCTTATTTTCTTATGATTTTCAAATTTCTGGTTTGGTGTGTGTGTGTTCGCAAATAAGCTACATATAATTTCCTGCGTTTTACCCTCGTATATATTTTCACAACTTATTGAGGACTTTTAGAGTAAATATTGAAAATCGCTACAGAAAATATATTTCCTCATAAATTTTATGCAAATACATGAAATGATATATATATATATATATATATATATATATATATATATATATATAGTCTTTGAAATATATATATATATATATATATATATATATATATAATTATTTTTCCCTTTTAAGAAATAAAATTCTTAAAGTTGAGCACTATCTGGGGAAATTGAAAAGTCGGCCAGCTAGCCTTGTGTGCGAGATCGTAACTTCCTGTTATTTGATCGCTTTAATATAGTCTATAATAAACGTTAAGCTTTATTAAAGTTAAAAGTTTAATTTAATTTCACGGAAATGAACGGTGGTTCGGGGCATGTTACTTGCTAATGGAGTCAAAAGTTGGTTTCGTAGCGGGGTTTAGAATCATTCTAGCAGCGTTTATCGCCATCTCCTACACAAATAATTGCGTAAGCATGAACTACTAGTATTTTTGAGTATTAAAATAATTTTTTGTAGTTTATAATTATATATATATATATATATATACATATATATATATACATACATATATATATATACATACATATATATATATATATACATACATATATATATATATATATATATATATATATATATATATATATATATATATATATGAGAGAGATAGAAAGAAAGAGCGAGATAGGGGTCGAGAGAGAGGGGGAAACGGAGAGGGAGAGAGAGAGAGAGAGAGAGAGAGAGAGAGAGAGAGAGAGAGTAAGATTCAGTATAAGGAAGTGTGGAATAAACTTGCTGGAGGCCAATAATGACAATCAAGTTAACGGATCAACATTATTGATGATTTGAAAAAACTTGGAAGATAATTGTCTTTCGGGTCGAATTATATCAGAGTTTTTTTTTTGTTTGTTTTTTTTTGTTTTTATTTATCTAGTTCGCCGAAAATTATTTAGTCAATGAGAAACCCAGTAAGGAAACAAAAACAAAAAAGCCTCCATTTAAACGGGAAACTTGAGAAAAGGTAGCTTTCACACATGAATTCATAACACATCTGAATTTAATGAATGCATACGATCCTATAATGATTGGCGTCTGCATACACTTCAGCTGATATTGCTTAACAAGTTATCTTGCAACACATAAATAATTTAATTGCTTGAAATTATTTGAGATGAGTTTAAAAAATGAAAATTGGTTATTTCTTTTAAAGTCACGGGGATTTTGTATTACTATATTCTTGCACCCTGTTGAATTATATCACAGTATCTATCTGTTTGCCTGTCTGTCTGTTTATCTCTCTCTCTCTCTCTCTCTCTCTCTATATATATATATATATATATATATATATATATATATATATATATATATATATATGAGATTTAGAAAGTTGTCACAATGCGAGGAATGAATTATAGTCGCTGTTGGTAAGAGGAGACGAGAACAAGTGGCGATTTACAAATCAATAAGTACATACATATATATATATATATATATATATATATATATATATATATATATAAAATATATATATATATATATATAAAATATATATGTATGTACTTATTGATTTGTAAATCGCCACTTGTTCTCGTCTCCTCTTACCAACAGCGACTATAATTCATTCCTCGCATTGTGACAGCCTTCTAAATCTCTTTTACACACCTATCCCACACAATGCTTCAAGCAAACTACATATCAATCCTATATATATATATATATATAGTTTAAAAGCAAAGTGGGGCATTTTTTTTTAAATCTTGTAAAAAAAGATCGAATATAATGTAAAAAGAAACAGGATCGACTAAAAGTAAGAAAAATAAATTTAAAAGGAAGAAGATCGACTAAAAGGGGGAGAAAGAGAAAAGAAAAGGGGGAACGGTGAAGAAACTTGAAGTACTTTTCGCCGACTGTCTTCAGAAGTAAATGTCGGAATGAAGTAATGTTGGCATGAAATAATTTCTATGAGGGGGGAAAACACCACGTAGAAATTAACCTGGTGGCGCCTGTTTAAAAACGTTCAACGAACGTATGTGGTCCATCTGTTTGCAAAGAATAGGTCTGCAACAGTTTATTGTAAGGGCCTCCAAGAATCTGAGATGTTGAACAGACCTAGCCCTGTGCAAAATAGAGACCCACTCCGGTGTGTACTCACTCGCACATTTATTTGAACTGGTCAGGTGATCACCGATCGCGGTAGCAGAAACTCGTGATCGTGCAGAGGAGTCTAACCTACCCTGTCGTATATATAAAGGGACATGTTGGGAAATTCTGACCTCCAATCTGTGATTCGTTCTTCTCACGTAGTCAGCTCCACACTGACACTTAAATTTATAGACGACAAGACTACTTTGAATGGTGGGCAAAACATCTTTCTGAAAGGAAGAAAAGAATTTCCGAGTGGTAAAAACAGGGCGGACTAAAGTGGCGGGGAAACAATTATGGGTCTGGTGAACAATCTTTTTGATGATGTTATCACCTGCTGAACCCAACTGTGGCAACTTTAGGTAAATCGGACACCGGGAAAGGCCTATGAATCTATTAGTATTAAAGTCCCCGACCTTGTTAGAAATTATCTTACTAACAATATGTCGGGGGTAGCCATTATCAAGAAAGATATTAAGTAGTTTTCTAATTCGGCATCTAACTTAGAAGTCGAGCAAATCATAAATGCACGGTGGGTAAGAGCTTTAATGAGATTGATCTTCCTCTTAAGTGGAGTAAAAGAGTTCCACTTAATGTAAAGGCCTGTAAAGGTGGGTTTTCTGTATATATCAGACTCAAAGGAACACAATATATATATATTGTGGCGTAACCCATAAATTGGATTACGTAATTAAAAAAAAAAGAAAACACGAATAAACTTAGGACCCCATCCTCCTACGCAGACCCCTACTACCATGTCTCCTTCTCCAACATCAGGGGTCTAAGTCTTCCAGAGGTTGAAACCCAATTACAGGAGACGAAACCTGACATTCTTTCTAAGCGGAACTGGAATAGATGAGTTCATAATTAAAGGATACTCTAACTTAACATCTAAATCTGGCCTCCAAGATTGCCACGGGCATGGAATATGTGCCTCCATTAAAGATGGCTTCCCGTGTGGCAGGGATATCTCCAGAGAAGACCCTAATTTACCTTTTATACTTCTGGGTTGCACTTGTTTACACCATCGCATTTATATTCTATCGCCCCTACAACAGCGGAGTTACTATCTTTAAGAGTATATCAGAGGAAATTGGCCAAATCCTGTCTGCCCATCCTTCCGCTAACATTCACATTTGCGGTGACTTCAATGTCCATAATGTGAAATGGCTGACCCACTCAAATAAGACTGATGATGAGGGGAGGTTCTGTCATGATTTTGCCATTGCCTATGACCTCACTCAGATGGTTCGCGAGCCCACCCGTGTGCCTGATACTACCGGTCAGTACGCAATCCTAGCGATATTGTTACATACATGAATGGCTTATGATCGACTTGGTTGTATAAACGGACAGTTTTTTTTTAGTTTTAAAATGAATACGAGACATTTATTGTTTATAATACAGATTTGGTTTATTTACAGTTTACACTTCAAAAGTAACAGTCATAACTATCATTATCGCCGGGGTGAAGGTTAGGGCAAGGGTGGGTCGCAGAGCTCTGTGTCAACCTGTATCTTCGCTTTGTCTCTATTCGCTGCTTTCTCTCTGCTCTTTTTATTTATATCACTTTAACCTGTTGACCTTTTTCTCGCCAGCTTGTTTATTGTTTGCAATTGTATGTTAACCTTATTTCTGCTAGCATTTTTTTGCTGGTTTTGGTTTGACCCATTTAATATCGGTTAGCTTTCCTGGCTGATTGACGTCAATGATATAGGTCGTTTTAAATCCCGAGATATCCATTGTGTTCTTTTGTTTGCCTGGATACAGCTTCGTAACACTATTATAGGTCACCTTTCCTGTGATTGACTTATTGTTCTTTGATCGCCCGGACCCTCTCCCTAACAATATTTCTAGCCTTTTCAATTTCAAAACTTAGCTGGCGTCATGGTCGTCACGTCTGCTGGTAATTCTCTCAACGTTTCATCTTCGAACACATTATTATCTACCGTGATTATTCTTATGAATGCAATCTTTATCATAACTTCCCTAGCCTCTAGTTTTAACTTCTTCCCCCACTTTTACCAGTTTATCTGCGAATGAGTCCTATATAAATGTTTCTACGTCAGTCGTCCTACCTTACTCGGTATTTCGAATCGCTAGGGTATGCCAATGAGGTGGTTAATCGGAGCAGCGAGCTCCCAATTACGTCACAGACTCCCGATCGTTCGATTATGTTAAGAGACGGAGGAGACAAAGATCGGGCGTTATCTTCTGCACAGAATCTTCTACTCTATTTATTGTCGGTTCCTCCTGTTGCATACTGGTCCATATAACATGGGTGTATATATTTACGTGTATAATCTAACTATACGTGTATATCTATCTATGCATACATATCTATAAATGTCTCTGTTATCTTCTACTGTGTATAATGTGTATATACATTGCGTGTGTGCAGTCATCACCAACCCTAATCAGGGCTTAACCGGCTTCCTCCGAAGGAGGAAGTTTCATGGGAGTATGAAATTAACAAACGGTCCCCAGTCGCATGTATATCCCTGTTAAGGGAGATGACGACGTTAGGTTTTTGCAACTTTTTGCAGGGAAGTGTTGACGTCCTCCTACATACAGCACCTGGACTTCCCAACTTGGTCACCCATTTTAGTAATGACCAGGCTCAACGTTGCTTAACTTCGGTGATCTGATGGGAACCGGTGTGTCAACGTGATTATGCCGTATATGTATATACATTCAGTTAATGTCATTGTAATGGGTCCTTACATTATCAGAACGAAATTTCGGAAGTCGTAATACTGAATTTCACATGACAATAATAGTATCCACGTATTTCTCATATTTTTTAGATAATTATATAAAAAATTACGAAAATAGAAAATTATTTATTTAAGAAAATAGAAAATAGAATTTGATGAAAACGATCGTATTTCTTATGTAAGACACAGGAGAGTTTAAACGAAAGGTAATTTTCCGTTTCGATTTATTTTATAAAAACACGATGGCCGCAATTTTTCACCTGCTAACATGGTTAAAGTTTTTTTTTTTTTAAATAATTCAGTAATATTCAGGTAATTTCGACTGCATAATTTGGAAGCTAACTTTATAATTTATTAGAATTGACAAAAAAATATGTAGAAACCATTGGTTTTATCTGAAAACTTCGTTTATCGACTACAAAATTTCGTTCTGATAGTGTAGAAGCACCTTATAATGTTCTTTTTCTCTAAATGGCTGGCTGCGGAAGAATGGAAATTGTTTTTTTCGAACAGTGCAGTAGTCCAAAAAGTTTATCTTCAGTCAAGTGGGATCGGCAAAAAAAAGAAGAGAAAAACAGTATGTCATCATTCATCGCTAGCTTAATTAGAAAAGGTCGATAATATATTCATATATACATATATATATATTTATACACACACACACACGCATATATATATATATATATATATATATATATATATATATATATATATATATATATATAAAGAGAGAGACAGACAGACAGACAGAGACAGACAGAGGAGATTCATATATATATATATATATATATATATATATATATGTGTGTGTGTGTGTGTGTGTGTGTATGTGTGTGTGTGTGTGTGTGTGTATTGACATATAGATTTATAAATATGAAAGTGATCTACTCTGTCTGTCAAAGAAAAAAAAGTCTCTACCAGACTTTCTGTACAAATTTTGGACTACAGGCTTGAAACTTGATATATTGGAAAATTGAAACTTGATATATCGGAAAGTTTTAACTTGACATATAGGAAAGTTTAACTTGATATATAGGAAAGTTTAAAAGAGAAAATTATTAACAAATACACTTCCATATTTTGTTAATTGTTTGTTTTTTGTTTTTTGTTTTTGAGGAGAAATCTTAATATAAAAGATGCAAATACTTGGGAGCTAAACTCTTCAATATATAAATATATATGAAATGCGACGGTTTTAAACAGCACCAATCAACATGTAGTGTGTTCAATGAGGAAAAAACTCGAGAAACTAATTTTTTTGATGTTTGGACGAAGACGTCGTCGTAGTCACCGTCGTGATAAAATAATTAACAAATACACTTCTGTATTTTGTTGATTGGTTTTGCTTTTGTTTTTTGTTTGTTTATCGGAGAAATCTTCGGCAACGCAGATGTTTATAGTATATAGCCTGTTTTAAACTTTGTAAAAGAAAGTAAGTAAACGGTTATTTAACGTTCATTTAATAATTTTATCTCTCGTAATTTTCGATCTTACATGCCTGAAATGACATATGCAATGAATGAACTTGATGTAGACTCAATAATATGTCTGTTATTGACGCCATATTTTAATGTTAACAAGCGCTCGTTTATAAAGCGAAAAACTGCATTTCGGAATATGAAAATTTCCAGTGCTCAGCCAATCAAACTTAGCGGACGAAGCAGCGAAATAGTTATATACAGAACGTTGCTTCGCAGAAACAACACGAACTTTTCCTTATTTTGAATTAATCCTTGTTTATTCTTATTGTCTGAATTAATATTAAATACGTTCAGTTTCAATATAAATCCTTATGCAATTTTTAAAGTTTGTTAATACTTTTCGTAAATAGGCGGTCTAACAGTTCGACAGATCTTGCTTGCTTGTATCTCAGGCATCACGTCACTTTTCAGTGGCTTCACCGGATTTAATTTACGAACGTCCTTTAAAACTTTAAATTATACCATATGTATAAAAAAAGGGGGGATAATGTTACTGGTTTTGAATCTCTATGTAACCTTCTATGTTCTACCTACGTATTGAGCACTTTTGAAGTAAATACTTAAAGTTTACACATAAATTTATACTTTTGTATATTAATCTTATGTGAGTAAATGAAGTAGTTATATATATGTGTGTGTGTGTGTGTGTGTGTTTTATATAATCAAGATAGAAGTGTCTTTGATAATTTCAAGAATAAACGTTTCATTATCAAAACAATATCTAAAAATGCCATGAACACACAAAAAAAATATCGTAAAAACGAAACAGGAAAGCTAAATTCTTAGTTTTTATATTAGTTTCCTCTTAACCTTATTATTTCTATCGTTATTTTATGAATACTAATGTTAATTGTTTCTTTATATTTATTCATTTGAGAATGCATTTACCTTTTTATGAAAATTTACACCCTGGACTCGTGCGAAACGATGAAGGTAAATCCGTGATAAAATCTTATATGATCACATCCTTCTGCGAACATAATTACATAATGATTGTCAGATTATGGACCTACCATTATTTAACAGCTGGTTTTTTCTTTCACACATAGTGTACCATATTTACTAATACAGCAGATGCTACCAAAATAAACCTGCGTAAACCCGAAAGAAATATACCTAAAAATGTGTCGCACAATAATGTATGTATCAATAAAAATGCATGTATAAAAATACATATAAATACACATGTACATATATACATATATAGATGCATGTATACATATATATATATATATATATATATATATATATATATATTATATACGCGTGTTTGTGTGTGTGTGTGTGTGTGTATATATATATATATAAAAAAAGGTTGAGATAATATTATTTATGAAAAAAATATCATGTATGTAGGCTCCAAGAATTCGACATACAAATCAATCTGTTTACGATCGCTTCTCACACTATACAAATAGACTATTTTCCACCACCTTTATATATATATATATATATATATATATATATATATATATATATATATATATATATATATAAAATAAAATAAAAACTTACAATTAAATTTACCAAAATGATCCAAGATGGTAAAATTAAAGTATATTATAAATATTAAAGAATTAATATTTATAAAGTTATCGCAGCCAGATGTAAAAGCTCGATAAAACCAAATAGGAGATAGAGCTTATAATACGAGCAAACAGTTAATAAAACATGTTAAAAAACACTTTGAAATGAGTTAAAAACATAGTTAATCTGAAAAGGAAACACTAGATAAGTGGATAGTCCTTAATCCGCGGAGTTTTGAAGAAATACTTTCCTTCTCATCAGAGGGTAGGAATTAGCAAAATGCGGATATATATATATATATGTGTGTGTGTGTATTTATATATATGTATTTATATACATATATATACATAAAAACACGCGTATATATATACTTAAATATATATATATAATATAAAGCTGAATGTGTGTGTGTGTGTGTGCGTGTGTGAATAGGCTCCTATATGGTTGACTATTTTAAAAAACTGATTACATATAATGATAGAAGATGTATCGAGACAAAGGAATGGGTATGTTTGATCTGGCAGAACGGTAGTTCATTAAAGTTGTGGGGTCTGCATTCACACCTGGTCCACAAAATATGGAAATAAAAAATTTTAAAATTTAAAAAACGTTTACAAGTGTTTTTGATATAGATGTACATAAGAATACTTTGATAAGTATGTTTTAACTTAAATAGGGATGGTATGATAAAATTTTGGGGTCTGCGTTCGCGTCTGACCTCCATGGAATGGAAATAGGGACAAACTTTAATAAAAGGTTTCATATCTATCTGCTTAAGTATTTTTTTGATAATTATGTTTCAGTTTGAAGAAATATGGTATAATAAAATTATGGGGTGTTCGTTCGCACGTGACTCCATAGAATGGAAATATGTCACAAAGTTTAACAAGGTTTTTCATATAGATCCACAGAATATTGTGATAAGTGTTTCAATGTTAACAGGTATGGTATAATAAATGATAGGGTTTACCTATTTTATTTTTACTTTCATCATATTTTGCTTTGGTATTGATACCCCCAAATTCGAAGCTATCTCTTTATAACCCTTCCTTTTAATAACCTATCATACTTTCATAAATCAGAGTCCATTTTCTGTAGGCTGTTTTTGAACCCAGTCAACGACGGGTACTTTTGCTAGTGTGTATATATATATATATATATATATATATATATATATATATATATATATATATATATATACAAAACGACATTATTTGTTATGTATTTTAATGTGAAACTGAATCTACTACGGTGGTGTTTATTGAGAAGACTGTTCTTGTGATTTGTTTATGCATTTGATAACATTTTAAAAAGTTTTCTGCCATGGCACTAATGAAATTTCTCATTTGAAACTAATTTTTTTTGTCTCGATGAGAATCAGAATTTGCAATTTATAATACATTGTTTGACTTAAAATAAACGCTGCTTCGAAACAGCTGTAAACAACAATAATATCGTGGTTAAGCTCTTTATTTGGAATGTGATTTTTACATATTTTGAATCGTTGAACATTTTTTTATCTTTCTTTCTGGCCATATATATATATATATATATATATACATATGTATATATATATACATATGTATATATATATATATATATATGTATATATATATACATATGTATATATATATATACATATGTATATATATATATATATATATATATATATATATATATATATATATATATATATTCAAGCCAACATTATTAAATGCAGCGGTAACACTTTGCTTTATGATTCTTTTTATATTTCGATTTTCGTATAATCTTTTCATATCAAAATCGAAAATAGTAATAAAGGTTCCATAGCTGTAACTTTCCCGAGTGCCTTCGAGTCATCGACGAATCATCTTTGTATTGAGAAAGTTAAGCTTCGAAGGAGCGAAAATGGAAACAAAAAAGTGAAATATACATTAAACCGCGTTAGGTGATGGTAAGTTAAAATATATAAAATCGATGAGAAGTCGATTAAAAATTCGAGTATTAAAATCAGTTCGTGGCAAAATCCGTCTGTTACGCGTTACGCAAGACATTTTAACGCATTGCTGCTTTTCTCGAATGCGATATTACTTATAGTAGGGTGATGAGTTCGAATGTATGACGCTTCAAGAATTTTTAATTTTTTAATATTATTTTCACATTGTATAATTTTTGTCTTGTCGAACAGGAAGATAAGAGGGAGGACAGTAGTGTTCTTTTATCAAATGTTAATATATAGCGCTAGTATTGTTTAAATACACGGTAAACAATACCAGCGTCCACGAACTTGTTGATTTTAATACTGGAATTTTTAATCGATCTATATTTTTAATCGACCTAAATTTTTAATCGACCTATATTTTTAATCGACCTATATTTTTAATTGACCTACATTTTTAATCGACCTATATTTTTAATCGATTTTATATATTTTAACGTACCATCACCTAACGCTGTTTAATGTATATTTTACTTTTCAATTTTTAATTTCTATTTTCGCGCCTTTTAACTTTTAAAAACCTCGCAAGCACTATAATAGGCTCTAGGAATAGTAAAATCAACACAATCCTAAATAAGAAAAGAAATGAAGCAGGTGAAATAGAATCAGGGAGAAAATGCAATTGTAGGATACCGAATGAATGCCCATTAGGAGGTAATTGCTTGATTTCTGAATTTGTATACAAATGTCAGGTTAAAGTAGATAACAGTAGGAAAGTATACTTGGGGGGTACGGGTTGCACGTTCAAAGAGATATACAGAAACTATATAGCATCACTTAAAACCTGAGCTGGGAATGAACCTAATAATGATAGAAACAATTATGTATATGAGAATAGAGGAGAACACAAATACGTAGAAATGATCAAGAATTCGAAATAAAATGGTCAATAGTAGACAAGGGTAAAAGATACCGACCTAGTAAGTCCAAAAGATGCAACCTACGCTTACATTAAGCTTACTACATAGTGCACCCCAAAGAGTAAATTTTAAACAAAAAATTGGATGCCATACAAAGTTGGCTTCACAGAAATAAATTCTTACCCTCGAGACTAAAACCTGGGTAGAATAAACTCAAAATAGGTATCATCACTAGACATCCTCTGTAAAATATAGGGAGCACACATATTTAACATTGAAAACAACAAGGGTGAAGTAACGATTACACAGAATAGAAGGGATAGTAGATACTTAAACGAGAATAATAGTTTTGGAAACTTAGCTCAAACTCTGGTAATATACAAAATTAAGTAGAAAAATAATCGTTATTATTCATTATGGAAGGCATAGGGTAAATGTGGTTTTATCCTTTATTTGTCTCGTAAAAACCAATGGTGAATACGAAAAAAAATAATTGCAGACAAATATAATAATGGAAGAACATAAAACCTCTGAAGTCTAAGAAACAAGAAAAACTAGAAACTCACTTACCTATCCATAACTGGGTTTACTCAATTAGAGTCTCGGAGATAAACACTTAAAACGATGTATAGACTATTCCTAATTCTGCAAATTAGGAATCCTAATGAAAAGAAGATTTCATCCATCGTAATCAAAATAATCCTTCCAAATAAATTCTAAGTAGCAACCCAGAACCAAGACACTAGACGTTTAAGGAAAATACAACCGAAGCATCGTATTATAAGTAATAAAAATTAGTTAATTTAGAGTTTGAAGAAACCGCCTAATATTCAAAATCAAGTAAGATATAAAAGTATTTAAGATAATTAGCAACTCGGGATGACTTTTAATACATTTAAGTGTAAATCTTAAAGATTAGAATAATTAATACGTCCATTTTTATCTGAATAAATTAAATTAGCAATTTAGAGTAACCTCCTTGAAAGGGATTATATAAATTATTTTGTCGAAGGGTAAATAAAAGTTTTACAATAATAAATATTATTCGTTAGAATCCTAAGATATTAGGAAATATACATTATTTTATTTTATCTTATTTTATTCATTTTAATATACAGAAAACAGTCACATTGCAGTAAGTCCCAGGTTAAAATTAAAATCGATATGTGACAATAAATACGAAACTTTCCATATGAGATTTGAAAACCCAACCGAACTATTTGAGATTGAGCAACAAATAAAACGCAAAAAATAATAAATTAAATTAATAAACCATAAGCCTCATAAACTAAGAATCTTGTCCGGTTTCAAAATAGTCCAGATTAAACAATTCTCGTCGTAATTTCGAACAGATATATACGAAAATAGAGGCCCATAAAAAAATTTTCCAACATCGGTTGTGAATTCATTAAAAGCACGATGCAACCATACACACTGTTTGATACAGTGAATAAAAGAATGAAAATGTGTTAAGATCCGTATTAACCCTGTTTTTTTCCAACTTATCTGATGATTATTTAAATAATACCACGAAAATTTTTAAATAATATAAAATTTAAAATTGTCTGGTTGATGTCAAAACAATTGTAATATTCGAAAAAATACAAATATGACGTTATCCTTCTCCATGTTGTTTGTTTTTTGGAAGTATATATATATATATATATATATATATATATATATATATATATATATATATATATACATTTATATATATATTATTTTTTATGTAAATACAGTCTTATCTTGCGCATAAGTATATATATATATATGTATATATATATATATATATATATATATATATATATATATATATATATATATATATATATATATATATAACTTGCTCTCTTATGATTGAACACTATCAACGCCCGTGTTGAAATTCAATTATTTTCAAATTTTGGATATTTTCCAACAGGAAAGATATATATATATATATATATATATATATATATATATATATATATATATATATATATACATGTGTGTATGTATATATATATATATCTTATATATATATATCTTATATATATATATGTATATATGTATGTATGTGTGTGTGCGTGCGTGTGTGTGCGTGCGTGTGTGTGCGTGCGTGCGTGTGCGTGTGTGTGTGATTTTGTCTGTGCCCGCGTATGTGTGTGTGTGTGTGTGTGTATGGTTTATAAATTTAAGAAGTAATCCTTTACGTTCGAGCCCAGAATTAAAGATATTTTTTTACCATTGTTTCTGGGAAAATATTGATATCAAGTTTCATCATTAGCACAGGAAACTGACATTAAAAGTAAAACAGTATCTATGATTATTTTGAAGATAGAAATGGTGTCTCAACAATTTCAACATAATTAGAATCAGTCAAAAATCAGTTAGAAAGCAAATACACCAAACATACGATATGATAAAATACGGAAAACAGAAATCATAACAATTACTGATTTTTTTTTCTTCTGAAAGTTCGAAAGACGCGAAAGAAATAATAGTTAAATTATTAATTAATACGTTAATTAACTACATTGGGGAGATTACTAATCATAGAACTATTTTATGAAGTATCATTCGTTAACTAGTTTTAATAAAAAGTTGAAAACTCAAGTAGAATTAGATGAAATTATAAAAAAAAATGTGAAACGATAATAAGAATTAATAATGAAAACCATAATACCAATAATAACTAGTAATGATAATGAATAAATTGCAAATCTATATAATATACAACGTGTGTGTGTGTGTGTCTACATTTCCCTACCAAATTACTCTGTCAATTTTCTGTGTACAGACTCGAGATTTGACATAAGAACTTTTACGATTTGGGAACATCTATCCGATCAGTTTTCGGCCAGGGACCAAAGTTCAACGAGTGGACCTTTAAAAACTCTACCAAACTCCTCCGTTAATTTTTGAGCCTAATCACTTAAAATTTAAATGTAGGTTACTTGGACATGGATCAAACTTTTTAATTTGATTTGAGCCAAAAATTAATAAATGTTAAGGGGTCAAAATTAGGGTCCAAGTTTTAAAATATTTGACCTCCGCGGTCTCTCCAAATTACCACATTTATTTCTACAATATGCCTGAGGATGATAGAAGTACTTCTGTCGAAAGCGCTCGCGATTATGAATCCAACATATACAATTTCGAGAAGAACACAAAAAGGACTATTCGGAGATTGGAGAAGATAAAAAGGAAAATTGTAAAATAGAATAACTCCGTGCTATTCAATAACATTTCTCTCTCTCTCTCTCTCTCTCTCTCTCTCTCTCTCTCTCTCTCTCTCTCTGTATATATATATATATACATATATATATGTACACATGCATACGCACACGCACGCAGGCACACACACATACACACACGCACATATATAGAAATATATGTAGGAGCATACATATATATATACCCACCTACACACTCACACACGTACTCACACACATCCACCACTAACACGTCAATTATTTTTATTTTTTTATTTTATATATATATATATATATATATATATATATATATATATACTTTTTTTTATGTGTACATGTACATGAATGTATATGTATGCGTGTGTGATTGTGTGTGAGTGTGTGCTATACATGGGGAAAGAAAGTCTTTAAAAAGAACCCTAAAAAACCCATAAAAACCTTCACCGAATGGACCAAAAACCCTTCTTTGAATCTAACTTTGACCGGACACTTTGAACACTTATAGTTGGAGTCAGAATGTCTGAGGCCACACATCACTCTGAAAGACACATTTAGTATCAGAGGAGGTAAAAATAACTCTACAGACTCCCATTTTAAAGAAAAACTTTTTACGAAAACATCTGAAGAGAGCACACCCTAAGCTCGAAACGCGTTATAAAAATATTTTTAAATAAAAATAGGATGAAAACCTTTTTAAAAAAACCCACAATTGTTGATGGCTACACTCTTTTAAATATACATTTTTTTCTCTCGTTGGAACTACACAACCATCACTTTTAATATATATATACATATATATATATATATATATATATATATATATATATATATATATATATATATATATATATATAGTAAAACTCCTTTAATTTTTGAACTTCCTCTAAAGTTGGACTTCCTTTCATTTGGACTTCTTCTAAACCTGGACTTTCTCTAAACTTGAACTGTCTCGTCATTGAAATTATATTAGCATATTTGATGCAGAGTTGCAGTAAAACTGTTTACATGGTTTAGTCAGATATTGCGCAGAAATGTTAATATTGGTACTATGCAATTAATGTAGATTAGCTATTGATAATTAATTTACACTGTAAATTGTTCTTTTCAAATTGCTATATTTAAGATAGTGTAAAACAACCCATCACAATGGGTCTAGAAAAAAATTCTTGAAACCAAACGGTTACCGACCAACCACGCTGTTCTTAAATCATTTAATGCAAATGACGTTGAAATGTGGGTGCAACAAGATGAGGAAACTACTGATCAATATTCTGAACGCAGTACTGATTATGAAAATAGCGACAGCTCCCATTCTCTTGACCCTAATTTAAATAACCAAGAATAACTCTGGTGAAGCAATGTCATAGGATGATGCAGAAAAGTCTATGGAGACGGTTATAAAATTTCTAGAAAAAAGTCCTTACTTTAGTGACAACTATGTTTTGCAAGCAATGTCACTCCGAAGGGATATAATCATAAAGAAGCTACAGAACCAAGAAATTGTAGATTTTTATGATCGCTTACGGAATGCAATGGCAGCGCCCGAGAGCTCAATCGATGAAAATAGAAACTGCAATGAGACTCATTCAATGAATAAATAAAAAAAAAACCTGTATTTTACATAAATGTATGATTTCTGTAGATGATAACTTAGGTAATAAATACCTAACAAGTAAGAGTAGATTTAATTTATTTTCAATGTTTTTGTTCCTGGTAATAATATTTAACGATTCTTACTTGCATTATATCGTAAATTCAACTTAATATATACTTGAAGTATTATATAGCAATGAATTTCATTTACTATTTCTTAATTCTTAGAAAATTAAAGCACAATTTTTTTTTTATCTTGAAACTTGAACAGCATCCTCTAATTTGAACGAAGCGGATGTTCAAATTATAGGAGTTATACTATATATATATATATATATATATATATATATATATATATATATAAATATTTATACATATATATATATATATACATATATATATATATATATATATATATATAAATATATATATATGTATATATATATATAAGTGATGGGAGGTTTCTAATATTTTCCAGATTCCGATATAATTACCGATTCCGATTCTTTATAAATCTCTAAATATTTAACAATAAAGTTGTTATCTTTTTATTATTACTGTAAAAACACATGTTAAGTGTGCAGATATTTTCTCAAGCGTGAAAACACACCTGCATGGCGTGGTGCTCTGTAAATTTTAGTTTGACTGGTAAGTTTACAATGAATGAATATTATTATTATTATTATTATATAATTACTACAAGCTGCAGAAGATTTTGTTTTAAAGAAAATCAAATAAAAAAAGAGATAATTAAAAGAATCGTTTTGGCATCGGAAAATAAATACAAATTTTTCCGATTCCGATACCCCAAAAGTTCTGATTTTTCCGATTCTCGATTCCGATTAATCGTCCCAACACTAATATATATATATTACAAGGTGGTCACCACATATCAAGGCCCGGAAGCTACTCATGGATAAGGGTTATTGTAAGTACAGTACGTTAGTGTGGATATTTTAGAGTGTCTACTTAAGGGGGCGGTGTATCAGGAATTTGTTTACTTTGGACTTGAAGACATCCAAGTTGTAATCAGGAGGGAAGCAGGCAGACGGAACAGAGTTCCACAGGCGTGCAGTTCTAAGAAAGAAGCTTTGTTCATGGAATCTACGGTTTGATTTAGGCATAGATAAAGAGTGGAGAAAGTTTTTGACAGTGGATTCAGCTAGACGGGTGTTTTTTATAAAAGATCGGCGAGGGGGACCAGAGATTAGAGCTCAGACGAGCACCTGCCATGGAAATAACGATAAAACAAAGAGAGGCTCGCAACGTCTCTTCTGTGGGAGAGAGGTTGCAGAGAAGAAAAAACGGCATCCCCCACTAAGCCACGAAGTCTATTTTGTATTCTGTCAAGGCAGGATAAGCTGTTTTAGCAGCTCCTGCCCAGATATGGCAACAGTATTCCATCCTTAGACGTACTTGGCTTTTATATAGATAGAGAATTGCATCAGTAGTGAGATATCTTCTCGAACGGTAGAAGGATCCCACAAGGACTTATGATACATATGGTGATTACATCAGCCAGTTTTCTGCCAGAAGTGGACACTGTTATTCGGAAGTTTGAAAAGATCGAAAATAAAATTAATAGACAATGCATGAAGCATGCGTGGTCCCCCGTGAGTGCAAAGTAAACGAGGCATAAAAAAAAAATTGCTAAGTTCAACATTGCCCTCCTCCCCCCTATATAACCTCAAAAGTCCCCAGAGGACGCCAAGTCCTGGTGAAAATGAACCAGTGGTGCAGTTTTAGGCCTTAACATATGTAAATTTGAGTTCTAAGCAAAAAAAAGAAATGACTAAGTCCATCATTTGCCTCTCCCCATTTAGCGCTGAAAATCCCCAAGGCCTTACCATATTTACATTTGAGTTCAGCATCATGCAAACTGAATAGACATACACAGAAAACGTTGGACAAATATGGTAAATTAGTCCCCAAAATTAAGCGTTTTTATTAGCCTTAAAAGAGATCCTTTTGTCGGGAGGGGGGCAAAAAACGTTTTTTTTTTTTTTTTTTTTTTTTTTAGATGGGGGTCACCACTTATCAAGGCCCGAAGGGTTATTTCGTGTACTGTAATCAATGAGATAGCATTGTAGTAATCATTAGTATTGGAGGTTTGATAGAGTGTCTTACTTAAGGGGGCGGTTTGTCAGGAGTTTGTTTATGTTGGACTTGAAGACGTCCAAGTTGTAGTCAGGTGGGAAACAGGCAAACGGCAGAGAGTTCCACTGGCGTGCAGTTCTAAGAAAGAAGCTTTGCTCATGGAATCTACGTTTAGGCACAGATAAAGAGTGGGGAAAATTATTGACAGTTTATTTTATTCAATAAAATATGCCTTAGATAGAAAAAGATCTGCCTATATATATATATATATATATATATATATATATATATATATATATATATATATATATATATATATATATATTGGTTGCATATATGCATACATGTTTCAGTGGAATTCCAATTCAAGGATAAGACTTCATCGGACCAAAAAAGAATCAATATTGAAACAGGAGTCAAAATTACATTAGTTTTTATAAGATACTCAGGTGAGGTTTATGTTCTGGAAGAAAGTGGGGTGTACGCTTTGTGACCGTGAGCAGTAGGAATTTTGGAGGAAGGTGTGGTGAAGGAAATGTGTAGGGGGCAAGGGATGAGGGGAAAGTACGATTTCGTGTTGTTAATCTGTCGCAGTGGGGAGGTCTTAGTAATCTTTTAACTTAGCGGTTGTTTATTGATCAAAGTTTTCGCTTTGATCTGAAGTAATATTATACTCTTATCGTCGCTACTTCCCTATCTAAGGTTTTTATGGTTGTTTTTTCTTTTTCTGGTAGCGACTTCCTTTTCCTATTGAAAAGTTCTATTTATTTATTTGTCTATTTTTTATTTTATTTATTTATTTATTTATTTATTCTATTCATCGCTTTTTTATCCGTTTATTTGTTTCTAGTTTTTAAATTCTTTCTTTCTTTCTTTATTTATTTGTTTATTTATAAGATATATCTCCATATGGTCAAATTAACAGTTAGTTGAACAGATATATGATTTAAATAAAGGTGGTATACCGGTAGTTACATTTTCTCTTCTATATGCTTTAAGGGTAGAGTCTTCAGACCATACACATGCACACAGGTGCATAATATTGAGATTGTCGGACTGACTTCCTCATCTTGGTTGTTATAGTCACAACGTTTCGGCCGTTTTGCCTTCCGGCCTTCATCAGGTGTTTTGTATCGAACTGAGGAACCGTTTGTTAGGAGTCTCGAACCCAACCCTTTATTATTATTATTATTATTATTATTATTATTATTATTATTATTATTATTACGGGGGTACCGTGATCGGACTCCAGCTAGGCTCTGGGACATAGTATGGGTTCGAGACTCCTAACAAACGGTTCAACAGTTCGATACAAAACACTTGATGAAGGCCGGAGGGCAAAACGGCCGAAACGTTATGACTATAACAACCAAGATGAGGAAGTCAGTCCGACAATCTCAATAAATGAAAACACCTCATCTAAAAAATACAGACAATTATTAGGTGCATAATAGTATATATTTATCTATATTTGTGGCATATTCTGTTCCTAGAGTTCTCTAGGTAGAGCACTTAGTTATCGTTCGGGGTCAATTATATGGTTGGTTTCCCAATGTAACGCCGCTTTACTTCTTGTAGGCATATATCAACATTCCAATTACAAGTGTGCCAGACCCACAGTTTATTTTTAGTTAATCATTTATTTATCTATTTATTTATAGAATATATGTCCATATAGTAAATTTAACAGTTAGTTGAATAGATGTATGAGCTTATTTATATGATTTAAATAAAGGTGGTATACCGGTAGTTATATTTTCTCTACTATCGCGGTATCTGGGGTAATTAGCATGGCAAACGTTTTTATATCTATATATATAAATTTAATTTCGATGGTTTTCGTTTTTTTTTATTTGGGTTGTTTATCCTTTCTGCAATACTAGAACATGTATGTATTTGATAGCTTTTTATACTTTGTTTTGGGTATAGGTTCTTCAGATCATACACATGCAAAGAGGTGCATAATAGTATATATTTATCTATATTTTTTGGAGTATTCCGTTCCTAAAGTTAAAGTGCTTAGTAATCGTTTGCGGTCAATTATTTGGTTGGTATTCTAATGTAACACTTCTTGTAGGCATATCAACATTCTAATTACAAGCGTCCCAGACCCATAAATTCTTTTAGTTAATCGTTTCCGGTTGTTTAATTGGTAAGTATGCAAAGTGTACTCACCTTTATCCAATTGGTGGTAAATTGTGTTTCTGTTTGTTTAGTTTAGTATTAAACGGTGACGCTTGAGATGGTGTGGAGGGGTAACTAGAGGATGGCTCCTTCCTTAATTTAGCTAAATTATTTATGCTAGCCTCTTCTGCAACATTTTTCAGTGAGTGCCGTTATTAATTAAAGGTGTGCCTGTTTATAGTAAGTATAGCTATTAATTTGTGGTGTGTCGGGAATACTCTGCATCCTTTCAGCTCTTACCTTTAATTATTAATTAATTAATTAAGATATTGGGAGTTAAGGGTTATGAATATCCGTTCCATTTTTACAACCGTAAAGCAGAGCATTCTATGCAAATTTTACATAACTTACTGTATTATTTAAGCAAAAAGAAAAAAAATAGGTTTGGCTATAAATTCCTAAACTCATTTCCCCCTAAATAATTTAGGTAACTGAAATAGGAATCTAATTGAATCTTTAATTTCCTGAATATTATGCGAGAAATTCATTTTTCTTCGAGTTATATCGAATTCATTAATACGGACTTTAGGGGTTTTTTTTCGTATTGTTCCTGTAAAAATTATTTTTTATTGTTACAAATTACGATGCTTTATTTATATAAAAAAAAGCAACAATAAATTCTTGCGTTTTTTATTTACTACTGAAAACCATAACTTTAGTAAAGGTATTTTTTGTTTGAACAAAATAAAACATTTTCACTAAGAGTTAAGTAAAAATAATTAGTTCATTATATTTTTGCGATCATTATTTGATAAATACTGAAAGTTTCATTAAAATTGGTTAATTTCCTGATTTTTGGTGAATTTTTAAGTAAAGGGAGGGGTCAAAATGTTTATACACTTTGAGCGTCGGCATTCATTTTGTCTGTACCTACCATTTTTCGATGAATATTTGATAGGAAAGCGACCACGTGTGGTTAATTTTAATTAAATTTCAATCACATGGTCACATTATCAATAATCATGTGATTAAACCCATTGAAAATTTACTGATATTGTAAACACATTCTGTGTAGTGGTGAGACCAAAATATCTTTTATCACATGCAGTGTTGGCAACTGAGATTTTAAAAAATCCGCGAGATCAGGAGAAAGAAATCTCCAGAAAATCGCTAGATTTTTAACTTTTATCATCTGAAATTTTCAAAAATCACTAATTCACCCCACCCAAGTCCATATTTTAACTTCCTACCATAAAAATATATAAATATAGTATATTCAATATATAAAATGTTCCGTGTTTTCTCACTATATGTTTCTGGAATTATATTGAAGCGGTTAGCTCCCACAGAAGGCTTACACATTTTATCAGCTAGATTTACCTGTTTTTTCAGAGAGGGTATTTTTTTTTTTTGCAAGAAACAAATAATAAAATCAAACTTTTTATAATAAAAGTTAAATTGAAATATACTGCAAATTAAACATCACAATAATGGTGCAACATATTTTGAAATTAGAAAAATGAAAAAACAAAATACTTTGTTTTGGCATGTTAAAAGTATTTAGGTTGGTAGATAATTAAATTCTACTGTATTGGTATAAGTTTTTTTTGTTTTTGCTGTTGTTCCTTGCTTTTTACAATTTTCGACTAAATACTTCTAAATCAAGCGGGGTTGCTTAGATCGTATTTTAAACTAAACTTCGGAGGTTGGAATGCCCCCCCACCTAAAATGTACTTGGAAAAATCGATTTTATAGCGAGATTTAAGAATGGGTAGCCGAAAAAAAAGGTGAAAAACAAAACAAATAATCAATAAATAATTGTTATCAAAGGCAATAAATGCTACTTTTTTTTACTTACATGAATGAGTTTATTTTATGTTTTCAAGTATTTTCAAGCGCTTTTCTTTATTTTTTAATCTAAAATTGCGGGTGTGTGGGTACGAAATATCTCCAGATTTTCTAGAATTCCCCGCTAGATTGCAAACGAAATCTCCAGATCTAGCAGGAAAACCGCTAAATTGGAAACACTGGTCACGTGACGGGAAGCGGTAATAAATAATTGTCCCTAAATAAAAAAAATGGCCTATCGGCACAAAGAAAACCACCTATTTATTATAGAAAAATTAAGTATAATTTTATAATTAAAAAGAAATGTATAAAAACACACATGGGTATAGCAAAAATATTATACCAAAACGTGGAAGCCATCCGTCCAGTGGTTCTTTAGACTATTAATTGCGAACGAACCAAGAGTTACATTTTTATATATATAGATATATATAATTATTTCCAGTCAAACATCGTCGCAGCTCACAAAAGCCAACAACCCTGACGTCCAAGACTCGAGTTAAGCCCGTATTTGGACTTGTCAGTTGACTACATTCGAACTCGGGATTAAAAATCCGAATTTCTTGCGAGACGAGTAGCCTGCACCTGAGCAATCGTCCCACACACAAGAAAGTCAATTAATAAATACAAAGCAAGCAAACCGCGGTGAAATCCGAGTATGGAATGTACTGAAAACTTAAGCTGATGTCTCACGAGTAGGATTTTTACACTCGCTAGGACGATGTCAGCCAACAAACTAATTCAGCAGACGAATAAATAATAGAATTTTCAGAATATGAGACATGATATAATAATTTCTACATTCAAACAACATCGCAGCTCACACGAGCCATGAAAGCTAACAAACCGAAAGCCTAAGACTCAAGTTTTGCCCTTATTTGGGCTCATAAGTTGAATATATCCGAACGCGGGATTCGAAACCTGATACTTTTGCATGCAGCGAGACAAGTACTCTGCCATTTGGCGATCTTGGACTTCCGGTTTGTTGACTTTCTTGACTTGTGTGATCTGCGACGTTGT
>NC_136488.1:125687973-125737973 GCF_053919585.1 Euprymna scolopes
TATATATATGAGTATATATATACATATATATATGCATATATATATGAGTATATATATGAGTATATATATACATATATATATAAATATATATATATATATATATATGAGTATATATATATATGTATATATATATATATATATATATATAAATAAAATAAAATAAAAAATAAAATAAAAATTGTAATTAAATTTACCAAAATGATCCAAGATGGTAAAATTAAAATATATTATTATTATTATTATTATTATTATTATTAGGGACCATCTTCTTCCAATTACGGAATTTCATTGGATTTTACTTGTGCAAATGGAAATTCTTTTAACTTTTTTGAAGTTATACATTTGGATTTTACCGTCACTGGATTATTTATCTTCGACCAGACTATCCATTCATGTGTAATCACTTTTTTCTTCACCATATTCCCTCTGCTTCACTCCTTTTGTTTTCAAGTAAGATCTTTGACTTACTTATTGTTTCATCAAACACTTTTACATGCAAAATCCGATCCCGCATATATATATATATATATATATATATATATATATATATATATATATATATATATATATGTTTAGAGGTACAGAATTTATATACAGTTTTGAACATAATAAGCGGAAGTTTCTCAAGAGCTCTTTCGGCTATCATCTCGTCAGGAGAAAATCGATAGCGTACAAAATAATATTATGTCGAAAATAAAGAGTTCTAATGGGGAACTTATTGAATGTGCCAAAAGTACGGGGACACTAAAATAAATTTATTAACGTTTAAAAAACGATTAAAATATTGGCACAACGAGGGGGAAAAAACACGGGAGAAAAGATTCAAAGTTCCCCAAAGAGAAACAATGTCTTAGATGTTTCCTTTTGCCAGCACAAAGAAGGTTGACGCACCGCAATAGAGACAGACTCCAAAATCTTTAAATGGTTTTTGCAGTCCGCTCTATGTAGCACCTCAACCATTCTATTTTATATCTATCGGCACAGCACGGGTTGTCAACCAAATGCTGACCAATAGCAGAGTCCAAGGCTGCAGAAAGAGGGAGACCACCAGACCCCACCCTCCCTTGTCAGATCTTCGATGGAACATGCTGGTTTATACGAATCAAAAGGTGCAAGGATATTCGTCCAACATAACCAGCATCGCACTGGCATTTACATTGATATACAATATTGCTATTTTGGATGTAAGGCTATCCTCGCGAAAAGACGGAAAAGCAGGTCTCGTAGTATATACCAAACGCAAGGACACAGAATAAAAGCAGTCGTAAATACTTCTGCGAATCTGTTTAGAAAGTCTATTACTCTTTTCCCCAATCCACGGTAATTTTAAATAAACCGGGCATTTCAAGGGCCCAAACTTTTTAGAGGATTTAAAATCCGCATCCTTTTTAAAAATACGGCCATCAATAAGGTCAACAGGATAACCATTATTGATGAATATTTCCCTGATCTTATCGAGTTCGGCGTCTAATCTGTTAGGCGAACAAATCATGAGGGCTCTATGTACCAAAGTATTAATTAGGCCGACCTTACGTGATTTTGGTACAAAAGACAACCAGTTCACATATAGGCCAGTAAATGTCGGCTTCCTATAAATTGTAGTGAGAAAGCCCCCTCCTTGAACGTTCGACAAGAACATCCAAGAAGGGAAGCGAATTGTCCTTCTCACTTTCCATAGTGAACTTAAGAGCCCCATGCAAAGAATTCAACCTATTAAAAAATATCGACGCTTCACCTTGCGATGGAAAAATAGCAAAAGTGTCGTCAACATATCTGAAATATGTAATGGGTTTAGTTGTAGAATTGAACATAACGGATTCATGGTACCCGACGAAAATATCCGCTAAAGTTGGGGCCAGCGGACTCCCCAATGAAACCCCGTCGACCTTACAGTACATAATATCACAAAAACTAAACTCCACGGATTTAGTGCACATTAAAATGAGTTCAATAAGAATCTCTTTAGAAAACCGTGGAGCAGTCAGGCGACCATCATAGAGCGCGTCGGTACATATACGTATAGTCTCATCCAACGGTATGTTGGTAAAGAGACTAGAGACACCAAATGAGCACATAAAAGACGTCTCTGCATTTGAATCCAACCCACGTACACAATGAACGAACCGAAAAGAATCTGGGATACAGTGCGTGGTATATAACTCGCGCACAGGTTGCAGAAATTCCACAAGCCACTGAGCCAAAGAATGTTGTGCTGAACCAACCATTGATAAATTAGGTCTCAGTGGAACACCTTGCTTATGGATTTTGGGGAGACCATACATTCTGGGACGTTGTGACCCAGAGGGTCTGATCCTGTCATAGACGTCCTTGCAAAACACCTTCTTTTTAAATAATGCAAGTAGACATCTTTGCATTTTAGTCTCGTTCTTGCAAATATTATCCGTCAACTCGACGGGGCCGATTTTACGGAATTTCGAAACATCATTGAGAATAACTGCCATTTTCTCAACGTAGTCCGATTATTCAATAAGTTCCCCATTAGAACTCTTTATTCTCGACATAATATTATTTTGTACGCTATCGATTTTCTCCTGATGAGATGATAGCCGAAAGAGCTCTTGAGAAACTTCCGCTTATTATTTTCAAAACTGTATATATATATATATATATATATATATATATATATATATATATATATATATATATATTAAAGAGTGTACAGTAGAAATTGGACATTATAGTAATCATTAGTAATGAAAATTTGGTAAAGTTGATAACTTATATGGAACGGCTCATCAAGAACTTATTTACGTTAGACTTGAAGACAACCATATTGTAGTCAGCCGGAAAGCAGGAAAACGGAAGACAATTCCACAGGCGTGCAGTTCTAAGAAAAAAGCTTTGTTCATGGAATCTACGTTTAGGTTTAGGCACAGATAAAGAGTGGGGGGAATTATTGATAGTGTTTACAGCTAGACGAGTGTTTCTTGTGAAAGTTTGGTGAGGGGGGAACCATAGACTGAAGCTCATTCGAACACTTTCCATGAAAATAACGATACATCAGAGACAAACTCGCAACATCTCTTCTGTGAGATAAAGGTTGCAAGGAAGAGAAAAGGACATCTCCTACGAGGCTACGAAGTCTATTTTGAACTCTATCAAGGCAGGCCAAGTCCTTTCTAGCAGCTCCTGCCCAGATGTGGCAACAATATTCCATCCTTGGACGTACCTGGCTCTTATATAGATAGAGAATAGCATCAGCAGTGAGATATCTACCGGATCGATAGAAAGATCCCACCATTTTTCCAGCGGCCTTGGCAACAGATTTGATGTACGTGTTCCATTTAAGATCAGGAGTAATGGTCAAGCCAAGAAGTTTGTCAAAACTTGAGGCCTCCTGAAGACGAGAGCCATTCATTTCAATTGATGTCAGATGTGGATCAGAATGTTGATGATGTAAAGAGAGAAGTTTGGTTTTAGATGCATTAAAAGTAACCAGCCATTCTTTACCCCATTGTACTACATGCTCAAGATCAGAGGAGAGAGAATTAGAGAGAACTTGGTCGTTTACTGTCTTAGATGTGCTACCATAAATGGTAGTGTCGTCAGCATAGATGTCTACAAATGATGTAAGGATGTGATTTGGAAGATCATTAATGTAGATCAGGAAAAGAGTTGGGCCCAGGATAGACCCCTGAGGGACACCGGCATTAATACTGAGAGCTTCTGATTTTTGCCCCTCAACTACTACTCTTATGAACCTATCAGAAAGAAATGATTTAATAATTGAGAAGACATGTCCAGCAATACCATAGCTAGATATCTTATGAAGTAAACCTTTATGCCATACCCTATTAAAGGCCTTAGATATATCAAGAGCAATTGCCCTAGAAAGGTTGCCTCCGTCGAGAGATTTGCTAATCCTATGAGATATAACTGTAAGCACATCTGCTGTAGATCTAGCAGAACGGAAACCATATTGAGTGTCACTAAGAAGGCTATTTTTGTTGAGATGGTTGATTATTTCTGTATTTAACACAGATTCCAGCAACTTACTCATGACGCACAGGAGACTTATTGGCCTGTACTGAGAGGGTGATGAGCGATCACCTGAATTCTTAAATACAGGGCATACTGATGAAATTTTCCAGGGAGATGGGAAGCTATTCTCCTTAAGACAACGTTTAAACAGTTTTGTAAGTATGGGCGCTAGTTCAGGTAGAAGTTTTTTGAGTACTATAATTGGAATACCGTCAGGGCCAGTTGCTTTATTGGAATCAAGGTTTTTGATTAGCCTGGCAACATCACGTACATATATACGTATATCACATAGCGTGTTTTCTGATACAGGAGGAAATATTGGGGGTTGGCAGCCTTGATCGCAAAGGGTAGAATTAGCTGCGAAGTACAATTTATAAATAAGTAAATTCATTTTAAAATGTGAGATTCGTTTTATTGATTTTATTATCATTTATTTTATTATCTACTAGACAACAAATTTTACAGTAAAAAAGGGCAGATAATATGTATTGTTTTAGAAAGAATTAAATTGCTATAAATAAATAAATAAATAAAATATGGCATATCGTTTTATTTATTTAAATAATAGTTAGTTGACAATAACAATTGCTTTTATTAAAATAATGTGTGTTTCTCTATTTAATGTTCTATATAATATTCTGCCTGTGCGTTCCTTAGTTAGTCCGTACGTTACGCTTTTGAAAGGGCTTAGTATAATTTTAGAAGGCAAAACTGCCTCAAAAGGCCAAAAACGCGAAATTTGGCTTTAAAAAGGTCAACCTGGCAACCCTGAACAAGAATACGAGAGTTACTTCTCCTTAATGTAGCCTCGTTTTCGAATACCATAATAATGATAATATATGATTATTGTTATAATGATGTGAGAAAGGAACTCGTAGTAATTTCGACGTGAAACGGTTCTTCGCCGATGAAAGGAGACGGCGAAACATTACGTAAAAAGTGAAAAACATTCGAAAGAAACAGGGCAAAAACAAGAAAAATATTGTCTGCCAACTGATCGAATAAATTAAAGATTGTCCCTTACAATGTGATTTTGTTATTTGTATTACACTATGTAGCACAATATTACTTTCATATTCATTACCACAGTAGAACCCCTCTAGGATACGGTTTTTTCAGGTTACGACGTGGAATACGATGTTTTTCCTACCCCCTAATTACGGTATTTACCCCGCCTTGCGGTGTTATTCATAATGTTATTTAAATTTTTTATTATATACATGTGTATTATATACTCTATTTTGTTACTAATTTTTAATGGCGTGGCCCGGGGTTTTACTTTACTTATTATTTCATCTCGTTCGGGTCACTTCTACATTAAAAATACAATGGACACTATTTTCATAAAAATTTTAATAAACTCATATTTGTTGTGTGTTATTGGTTTATCTGTAAAAAAAATCTAATTTTCATGCCATCCAGAAGACTATCATCTTTATCAAAAAATATTTGTTGATTAAATCTATTTCTTATTTCGTGGAATTTCCACGGGTCCTGCTTGATTTTGTTTTATTAAAGAAAGAGTAATATATTTTGAATAGTACTTACCCTGACAGGCGTTAATTATTTCAAACGAAATATTATTTTAAACAGAAAAGTATACAGATTTGTTCTCGCTTTTTATTTATATTTAAATAAGCCAAAAAAATGTTCACACCACTACGATCGCTCATATATATATATATATATATATATATATATATATATATATATATATATGTGTGTGTGTGTGTGTGTGTGTGTGTGTGTGTGTGTGTATTATAATATAATATAAAGCTGAATGTGTGTGTGTGTTGTCACGAATAGGCTCCTATGTGGTTGACTATTTTAAAAAAACTGATTACATATAATGATAGAAGATGCATCGAGACACAGAAATGGGTATCTCTGATCCTGCAGAACGGTGGTTCATTAAAATTGTGGGGTCTGCGTTCGCGCCTGGTCCACAAAGTATGGAAATAAAAAATTTAAAAATTTAAAATAAACGTCTACAAGTGTTTTTGATATAGATGTACATAAGAATACTTTGATAAGTACGTTTTAGCTTAAATGATGGCATAATAAAATTGCGGGTTCTGCGTTCGTGCCTGGCCTGCAAAGAATGGAAATAGGCACACATTTTAATAAAAACTTTTTATATCTATCTGCGGTAGTATACTTTGATAATTATGCTTCAGTTTGAAGAAATATGGTATAATAAAATTATGGGGTGTTCGTTCGCGCCTGTCCTCCATAGAATGGAAATATGTCACAAAGTTTAATAAGGTTTTTTTTTTAATATAGATCCACAAAATATTGTGATAAGTGTTTCAGTGTGAACAGGTATGGTATAATAAATTATGGGGTTTATCTATTTTATTTTTACTTTCATCATATTTTGCTTTGGTTTTGATACTCCCGAATTCGGAGCTATCTCTTTACAACCCTTCCTTTTCATAACCTATCATACTTTAATAAATCAGAGTCCATTTTCTGTAGGCTGTTTTTGAACCCAGTCAACGACGGGTACTTTTGCTAATATATATATATATATATATATATATATATATATGTGTGTGTGTGTGTGTGTGTGTGTGTGTGTGTGTGTGTGTGTGTACGCATGAAATACATTTGAAAGTCGAATTACAATGCAATTATGAAATGAACACGTAGTGTTAAACATCATGACAGGGCAAGAAAGGAAAAAAATGCATTTAATTCTGACGAAGGAGTCTAACTCTAAAATATTAATTCTAAACAAGTAAATACTTGATCATTTCATAATTGCGTTGTAATTCTGATTTCAAACGTATTTCAATTCAAAATTCAAATTCAATTAACGCTTCTATCAAAACACTACATTGACTTCATAAATCGCGTTGCCAAACGCATTCTCTCGGCATTTCCAAAACAGCACCGCAGATAATAGCACGCGGATTCTTTATTAACTTTTTTCTTCTTCAATTTAATATCACGCCGAGGAAAAAAAGAAAAAACTATATACAATTTTGACGAAGGAGTTTAACTCCGAAATATTAATTCTAAACAAGTAAATACCTGTCATAATTGCGTTGTAATTCGGCTTTGAAACGTATTTCCTACGTATTTAAATTTATATTTCAAATTCAATGAACGCTTTTATCACGGAAAACACTAACCTGATATATATATATATATATATATATATATATATATATATATATATATATATATATATATTACAATGGCGTCACCACATATCAAGGCTGGAAGGTAACTTGAGGATAATGATTAATATATGTAAATAGGTCATCAGGGCAACAGTGTAGTAAATGTTAGCAGTTGAAATGGGTTACAATTTAATTATTTTATGAGTGGCTCAACAAGAAGGAAAATTTTACTAAAACAAAGGTATTTTGGCATTGTTTTGGTTAATCGGACAATTATTCGCATCTTGGATGTTATTGGCACAACGTTTCGGTTGTTGAAACCTACGACCTTCATGAGGTGTGAAATTCATGTTTCTTTTTGTTGTTTTTGTTTTTTCCACGGATTTTTACAATGCAGAGCTAACCTTTTTTTTTCTTAGTTGGAAAAAGAACGTGAATTTAACACCCCATGAAGGTCGTAGGTTTCAACGACCGAAACGTTGTGCCAATAACAGCTAAAATGAGAATAATTGTCCGAATAACAAAAACAATACAAACATTCATATCTCATCTCAAAAATCCAAAGAGATTTTTGTTTTTAAAAAGATTTCTTTTAAAACGTTTTGCTTCAATATACTTTTTACGTTGTCTACTGGTGTATACGGCATAATCGCGTTGACACACCGGTTCTCGTCAGATCGCCGAAGTTAAGCAGCGTCGAGCCTGGTTAGTACAAGATGGGTGACCATTACGTAATTCTAGGCGCTTTATACGCTCTCCGCTTATCTCGGCATTTGTTTCCAGTCGTCCTGTATACACACTTCGCTTGTCACTGGTATTTAACAATGTCGACTCAGGAGAGGTGTGGTTGGAGATCGCGCGCCTCCTGCCACAAAAAATTCACGCACAGCCACCTCTTTGTGGGTATTAATAGCCTGTAAAAGACTGAAGGAAAGGAACCCTTGTTACTGGTGCTGATTGTGTGAAAGGAGTGGCTAAAAAAATGTAAGAATACTTAAATGTTATCACGTTATCAAGGCTCTTTGATTGGAATAATCGTAAGGGTCGGCAGGGTGGACACAAGATCACCTTCATCTTCATCGTTTTGCCGAGTTTATTTGCATCATTTAATTAAGAGTACAGAATTGGAATATTGATATGATGCTGGATCAAGCCCCAATTGACCGTCAGCCAATTTGGAACCTTTTTGATATATAATCAACACTGGTTACTTAAGGCATCTATGCTATAAACAAAACATTTTACTATCTTTACACGGCAGTGCTATCGTTATTATTAAGTTTGCTCATTACCGACAATAACATTTCGATTTCTCTATCATTGTGATTGCCTACAAAACACAGTGTGATTTTGTTAGTGTTTTGTGTTCATTATTATGTCGTTAAGATAAGCGTTTTTAATTTTTACTTCGTTTTTGCTACTTACACCGGCGTGATCGTTGCTTTTGAACCCATCGTCGTGGTTCTATCGACTAGGCGTTTATAATCAATAAAGAGACTAGAAAGTGGACGTTAGGTTAACTTTCGGCAGCTTCGTAACTCTCGCTTCCCTTATTTTGTCCTTTGGTCCTCACATTCCATAAGCAATGTTTCTGACAAAAGAGAAAGGATTGCTGTTTTCTGAGTCGGAATTTATCTATCTATATATGTCAGGTGGGCGGTGAGGCAACACGATGAGACTGGGGAGAATTTGATTATTTAAGAGGATCACTCAACAACAATGACCGTGTTGTAGTCAGCTGAGAACAGACTCCGTGGTATTTGTAACCAGGACATAATATACATTTTAACCCCGTACACCAAGTGGCTTCATCTCTTATCTGAAGTGATTTTCGATGAAAAAAAAAAAAAACTCATAGAGCGTGTTGATTTGGTAGGAGCCGAGCGTGAAAATACATCCACCACGAAAAACAACTTTCTTAATTTCATCATACGTTCGGTTTGAAAAAGCTGGTCGTAAAAACTAAAATCTAAATTTGATTAGGAAGTCATTCCCCACGTGGGGCGCATGCCCCACCGGTGGGGCATAGCAATATTTTGGTGGGACATGGGCAGGACGTGCACCCTTGGGCTTACTATACCAAAGACTATAGGGCAATTTGAGAATGAGTTATTTTTTCATTATTATTATTATTATTATTATTATTATTATTATTATTATTATTATTATTATTATTATTATTATTAACAGTGAATTGTTTCATAATGAATCTTTGTATGTATGTGCGATATATATATATATATATATATATATATACATATATGCAAGTAGTAGAAGTAGTAGTAGTAGTGGTGGTAGTAGTAGTTTTGCTACTACTATTACTACTACTACTGCTGCTACTAATATCACAAAGGGGAGGCATCAGTATTTTAGAAATGCCTAGATGGGGCATGGCCCAAAATAGGTTGGGAACCACCGGATTAGAGGGATTTTACATACCTATTTTTAGAAGCTACTTGTAGCGTTCTGATTTTTTGAAATGAGAATTGGTTATTCGTGCTATTTAGACTCTTCGGACTACTATACTCATCTTGAGTGTCATTTTCACAACATTCAAACAGAACAAAGAAAATATTAAATAATAAACAAAGAAACATGAATTGGAAAGTAAATTGTGCAGATTCGATGTCATACAATTTAAAAAGGTATTTTCTGTGTGACTTTCATGTCAAAGGAAATCTGTTAGATGGTAATCCATATGAGACCTTCTACAGACGAACAGTAGTTCCTATTTACGTGTCTCAACACGAGGGCAGAGTTAAACACAAGGTCGGTTTTTAATGTGGGGAAAATCCAGCTCCCCCCAATAGGGGGCACTCTGGATAGGAACAAAAATAAAAAATTGCTTCAATCTAGAAGGATTTCTCCTCCGCTGATCGAGGTCAAAAAAGGTAAAGTGTAGTATCAGAACAGATACTATACTTTGCTCCTAGCCAAAAAGGCAAAGGTGTAGTTTAATAAAACGTTTATCGCTATAACAGACTTTAAATTATTGTAACCTCACGTCAAATCTTTTTTTTTTTAATTAATTAATATCCTCCGTTTTGTCTTGGAAGACAGTAGATACCACTTGTAAGAGTTCTTTCGCATACAATCGTGAAGCAATGATTGCGCAATCCCAAACCTCACCTCTTCTGAGGCGGCACTGCTTGAATCCAATAGCTAGGATGGGTCCAGAAAGACTAGAAACAATTTCGATATAAACGAAACGCACATACAACATCTGGTATTCTCATTTACTACTGACCAGACCGAACGCCGTTTAATTTCGGTGATCTAATAGGACTGACGTGTAAGCGTGATTATGCCGTATTTTTTTTTATATAGTACTGACAAAAAATGTGTACGTTTGCTTGTTACACATTCTAAAGTGCCTCAAGTACATTTGATCCATGTTTTCAAAACAAGTTGATAACAAGGGAATCATTCATAATTCCCCTTGAGTGCACAGTGAATGAGGCATAAAAATATGATTAAGTTCAGCATCTCCCCCCCCCCATTTAGCCCCAAAGTCCCCAGGAGACGTCAATTCCTGGTGAAAATAAACAAAAGGTGCAGTTTAAGGCCTTAGCATACGTAAATTTGACTTCCGCACCATGAAAATAAAGAAATGACTAAGTCCATCATCTCCACACATTTAGCCCCAAAAATCCCCAAGGCCTTAACATATTTAAATTTGAGTTCAGCACCATGCAAAACTGCTAAATAGACATACACAGAAAATTTTGGACAAATATGGTAAAATAATCCCCAAAATGGAGTGTTTTTATTAGCGCTAAAAGAGCCCCTGGGGCACACCCAAGAGTTATCGCAAAGTATAGACAAACAAAATTATATAGGAATCAGTAAGTTACAACTTTTCAGAAAGTTTTATAAAAATTCAATGTATCAATTTTTTATTTTTGATAAGCACAAAAGTGTCAATTTTAGCCATTTTAACCCGAAAGAAACCCACAAGGGGGGGGGGGGTAACCGGAATCCGTTCTGTTACTTTTTTTACTCATATCATTCTTAATGTTTGTGCAAAATTTCAAAATAAATTCCAAGGCGTGGTTATTGAGAAAAGTGCGGACAGACGAACGGACGAACAGACAAGGGTAAATTTACAGGTCCACCCTCCTTTTGTCCAGGGACCAAAAATATATTGTTGGATTTCAAGATTATCACGCATTTAGAATTCTGTATGTACTCATGAGTCATTGCTTATTAAGGCCAGAAGGTCACTCAAGGATAAAAGTTAATGAATCTGTCAGGTGGGCAGTAAGGCAACTCGGTGAGGATCGGTTACGTTGGTATAGACAGAAGAGAATTTGATTATGTAAGAGGGCGATTCGACAAGAATTTGTTAACATTGGACTTTAAAATGGCCGTGTTTTAGTCAGTTGGGAACAGACCTCGTGGTACAATGTTCTACAAACCGGTAATTTTGGAAAGAAACTTTGTTCACTGAAGTTTCCTTTGGTTTTAAGCCCTTAGAGGAAAAAAAGGAAAATTATTTACAGTGGTTATAGCTAGATGAGTTTTTTTGTTATAAATGTTTTATAGGGAGTACATTTAGATTGGAGGTCAGTCGAGCACTGGTTTAAAAAATAACGATCCAGTTGGAAGAAAACTAGCAACCTTTTTAGAGTGAAAAAAAAAGACGTTATATGAAAGGAAAGGGGCATTACTTAATAGATTTCGAAGTTGATTTTGTATGTTTATCAAAGTAATACAATTGTAAATACATGGTGAGTCACGAGAAACGGATGTCTTTGAGGAAAACAAAACTCTGCGGGTATTAAACTTAAGTAGATTTAAAGACTACCTTCCTCACTTCCTATCCCTTATTCTAGGAGAGCAAGGAGCGTTTTAAAAACATTCGTTTCCCGTGGCTCACCCTATACTATCTTGTATTTCTGAAAATTTCACGTGTATTTTTTACATAAACCTGCATAATTTCCTGTTAATATTAATAGCATAACTTTTTAACTAATAAGCGTTCCAATATTATTAAAATGAAGGATTTTCTTCCGTAAAAATAACTGTCCTAGTTTACTAAATATTCTTTTAAAGAAATAAATTGAATATATTTCTTAATTATTTAAAGTTGTAGCAATTTAATTATTTTAAAAACAAATATATCGTCATTCATTCCTTGGCCTTCGGGCCAAGATCACAGCGCAGTATCTGTTTTGGTGCTACACTTCACCTTTTCTGTCCTCGGTCAGTGGAGAAGAAATCCTTCATGACTATATATTATTATAATTAATTTTAAAATGGATAAAGTCAAATTTTTTACGCTAGTAGATATACCCGGCGTTGCCCAGTATTAAACGTAACGTTAAATTCTTTCAAAAATGAAGTAAAAAAAAATAGAAATAGACTGAGACATGTCCATTTCCGTATTATCTTACTTTTCTTGTACGTAAACAAAAAAAAAAACCCTAAAGACAAGGAGTTAAGTATGATAACCATTGGACCAGCTTGACATGATCTTTGAGAGTGCCCATTGTTTTCGTTACCCCCGTTACGTGAAATAGTTGCCACACAGGTAAAAATCCGATGACCCCCAAGTACTAATTTTTCAATGTTGACCCCTTAACAGCTTTTTCTTCCGGATGAAAACCGATTAAAACGTTTTCCACGTGTCTGAATACCCTATATGCCAAATTTCAAGTCTGTAGATACAAAAATTGTTGAGTATATAGGTTTAGAAGTGTCATCAAAGACACAGATTTTCACATTTATAGATAAATAGATTAGCAAAATCACATGAATCAAGAATCATTATATTTGCTGGGCGGACGATCACATATATTTTAATGTGCCTGAAAGGTGATGACGTACGTACGAACATAACATGCCTTCACTTATTATTATGTAGATCTTTAATTTATTATAATCGATAGAAGTGGAAATTAATAGTAAAAGATTACAGTTAAGAACTTTTCGTTGCTTATTCTAGAGTGCCTCAAATGTATTTGATCCAATATCCTTTAACTAATCTATGATCTTTAAGATTATCAGTAAAACTAGAATTATGCTTATTGGCAGATTAATAAGAATCTGAAAGATTCGTCATATTTTACCATACCAATACTGAATTCATCGTTTATAATACAGATTACAGTTCATCAAATTTTCATCAGTACAAGTTAGTCCAATACTGCAGCTATAGTGGATGTTTTCCATTTTCTGTCTGGGATTTCCACGTGGGTAGTTGCTTGTTCTTGCTGTTCCCATCAGTGTAGTTTGCTGGCAGCCCTTCCAACAGTCACCCTTGCACGGTTTAGATCCACCGACTCTTGTGGTTGAAAAATTACGACAAAGAATAAATAACAACAAAACTGAGGTAAATTTACGTAACCAATTATTATACAAGCGAGGTAAACAATGGGTCCCAGTGAGAAGGGTGTCTGACCGAGAGGCAGGCAAGATGAAGACCAGAATTTACGCAAAGCTCTAAGAACTGTTTGTACTTCTAAGAAACAAACGGCAAGTAAAATGACTATTTTTGATAAAATAAAATTACTGTCTCATGTCATTCAAGGGGAATAACTCTCCTCCGACAAGGCTTAAAAGTGTAAATTGAGTTTTGTGTCTAGTTAGGTACAATTGTAACAGTGCGGACGCGCGTCTGCGAATGCATGCGAAATGACGTCACCAGTGGAGGAAAATAAAGACTTAAAAATAGATCACGTTAGAGATGAGAAGAACGTTCGAGATCACGTAGAGGCGTGGGTAACGTCTGAGGGCACGCACGAGAAGACGATTACGTGGGTGACGTCACAGTGGTAACGAAAGAATAAGGAAATAAATGACGTTTTAATCCATCTAAAAACAATCTTCTATCTTTGCATCATCAACGCTCTGATCCCCATCTAGCATCAATTGAAATGAATACCTCTTGTTTTGGGGAAGCTCAATGTTTTGACAAGCTTCTGGGCTTGACCTTTACTCCTGATCTGAAATGGAACACGTACATTAAATCCGTTGCCAAGGTCGCTGGAAAATCGTAGGATCCTTCTATCGATCCAGTAGATGTCTCGCTGCTGATGCAATTCTCTACTTATATATAAGAGCCAAATACGTCCAAGTATGGAGTACTGTTGCCACTTCTGGGCAGGAACTGCTAGAAAGACCTTATCCTGCCCTGACAGAATTCAAAATAGACTTTGTAATCTAGTAGAGGATGCATTTTTCTCTGCCCTGCAAGATCTATCTCACAGAAGAGACGTTGTGAGCCTGTCTCTGCTTTATCGTTATTTTCATGGCAAGTGCTCGTCTGAACTCCAATATATAGCCCCTCCTCGTCAAACTTTGACAAGAAACACTCGTCTATCTAAAAACACTATCAATAATTATTTTCTCCCACTCTTTATCTGTGCCTAAACCTAAACGTAGATTCCATGAACAAAGCTTCTTTCTTAGAACTGCACGCTTGTGGAATACTCTTCCGTTTTCCTGCTTTCCAGTTGACTATTATATGGCCGTCTTCAAATCCAATGTAAACAAGTTCTTGATGAGCCGTTCGCCTTAAGTAATTCAATTTACCAAATTTCCACTACTAACGATTACTACGATATTGTCCCATTAACTACTGTACACTCTTTAACCCTAATCCTCGAGTGGCCTCTGGGCCTTGATAATTGTAACTCCTATGTAAGAAAAAAAAACGCCAGTTAAAGTTCTTTTCTATTTTTTGTCTTCTTTATGACTGAAGTTACAACCTGTTGGATTCTGGATTGCGTTACACGATTAGGAACATCGGATTTATCAGACAGACGATAAAATTTCGTCTCTGATCGTGTTACATATGTAACGAGAACATAAATAAGTGTGGACTACATACATTCGCCTGACTCTTGCGTTTCCATATTGTATGAGGCATTAACGAAGTCACGATATAGAAATGCTGACACACCAAAAACTGTTCATCAGATCACGCTGAAAATTTGTGATTTTTGTTATCGAGGTGCGTCAGATTTATTTGGGAAAATAAGTTATAATTTCCTCAAAATTTTGACCCTCAAGTTTTCAAAGGAAAACGTGCAACTTCTATGACTTCAATATCTTTCTTTTTGCGTAGGAGTCACCACTTATCAAGGCCCAGAGGCCACTCGAGGATAAGGGTTAAAGAGGGTACTTGTAGTCAATGGGAAAATATCGTAGTAATCGTTAATACTGGTATTTTAGTGAATTGGATTACTTAAGGGGAACAGCTCATCAAGAATTTGTTTACGTTGGACTTGAAGACGACCATATTGTAGCCGGCTGGCAAGCGGCAAGTTTCTACAATGGCCAGAATCGAAGTTGTCGCAAAAAGTTTGGCCTCCATCTTTTCCATGATTTAGACGTTAACGTTTGACCTGGGTTTTCTCAAATTAAGTCAGTTCTAAGTTAACTCGTGATTGATATTTTGACCAAGTTTGGTAACGATTCGTCAAGCGATGTAGGCGGTAAGCTTTACACAAACAAAGAAATTCGACCGAAAGCCCAAACGCAAAGCTAACAATCATGCACTAATTCTTAATTACAATATTTATATTCAGATCGATTGTTTTTCTATGATTATTTTTTATCACAATTGAAAATAATCATTGGGAATCGTGTAATGACCGCCATTGACTAGTGTTTGTCGCAGGTGTTGTTATTAGTAAAAACATTTCTTTATTGAAAATGTGTCTGGAGAAATTTGAATTTTTTTTATATAAAAGCAATAAAGTCGAGACAGAAAACTTTTATTTTCTAACGTCTAAGAGTTTAATAATCATTTCCTGATCATTAATTTAATAAGAAAATAAAAAAAAAAAAACATACTAGATTTTACTGAGCATATTTATCTCCTTGACAGGAAATTAGGCATGAGGTCAGATGTACTTTTCATAATCAAGTGCACTCGGATCAGCGACCTCTCGCACACAAAAATTCCCGAGCAGCCCCATCAGCGTCTCCCATTACGGCGCATTAGTCGATTAGACAAAAACTAACCGTTTCTCGGCTCTAAGGTAAAGCCTGGGGAAGTGGGGTAGATCTTTTAAATATGTGTAGAACTATCTCTCGGTCTTACGACGACGAAACTACTGTTGAACTCATTTGCAGCATAATCGTAACGTTGCAGGACACTGTTTGAGTTTAAAATTAAATATAGAAAAGGATGATTATATATATATATATATATATATATATATATATATATATATATATATATATATATATATATATATATATTGCTGTGTTTTCTTTGGAGTATTTCTGACGTGGATAACTAGGTCCATCACTTCCATGCTAATGTTTCGGCTTTACTTTCGATTATTTTGCTTCTGGATTTATCAACGTCAGTTAAAAGATTAATTAAATATATGTAGAAGACAGTACAATGCAGAGATAACGGAAAGACACAAACTGAAGCAGGTGAAGAATAGTTTTATTAATACAAATTACAAATGCATGTGTATATAATTATATATTTCATACACACATTTTATTTATATTTGAACCGTGATTACCTGTGTCAGCTGGTCTGATGGAATATCCGTGTTCTATAATATTTCGAGAAAGATCTTTTCGTCAGACATGTGTTTGTACTTTGGTTCAAACGCGCTTCTGTAAACAGTAACAGTCTCGCAGCAAATAATGGCCTGAAACGTGTTATTTAGTATTTTATATTATTTTAATATAATTAAATATTTTTTTTTATTAGTGAAGGACTTTCGTAAATTCAGCATTTTTTATATTTATTTATACCTGACAGACTAGCGAAATGTTTTTGTTTTCAAACTTCAGTGAAACAGACCGATAGAAATGCTATTTAAAACTTCAACGTGTCAGTAAAAATAGATTTTTTCTAAAACTTAAGTGTGACAGACCAAAGAAAATGTTATTTCAAACTTAATCGTCACCGAAATGTTTTGCAAAATTTAGCGTGGCACACGAATTGAGAGAAAGCGTCTCTAAAAAAAACAGTATGGACGTATCTAAATAAAAATGCGTCCGTTATTAGTGATTTAAATTCTTTTTCAATGAGAAGTGTTAAAGATTAATGGACCAGGCGCCTCCTAAAAATGTGGGGACGAATCTAAAAAAAAAAAAAACGAAAAACGCGAAAGATCTTACGACGGTTTAATCGTTTTATTAGTTATATCAGCATATTCGATCGACCGATCGTTTCGGAAGGATTATCTACTCTTGATAACAAGCCAGAAAAAAAGCATTAAAATGACTTTTGAAGAATTTAATGTTATTTTAATGCATGAGTAGAAGATTTAAAAGAAATTAATCTTCCTTGGCGAACGTGATAGAACAAAGCAAAACATGTTTAGATGTTCATTTTTAATGGGAAGCGAACGATTCAAAGCAAGGGTTGGAGTCGAGTTGATTAAACTATTAGGAGTTAACATTTGACCTATTATTTAAAGTACGTAACAATTATACAGACTATATAAATAAATGGATTTATCAGAGTACAATATTAAATTTTAATTTTAATGGGATATGTCCTCTACATTTCTCACAGAAGAGGTTTTACTGATCTTTCTCAGCTTTAGCGTTATTTTCATGCTAAGTCCTCGACTAAGCTGAAATTTCTGGTCCTTTCCATAAAACATTCAGAGCTAGAACTTGTCCAGCTGTATATAATTTATCTTTTCCTTCTTTGTGAACCAAGAATTAAACTGAACTTCCATAAGCCGGCTTTCTTTCCAAGAATTTCTCGTCTTTTGAACATAAAACCACGGGGTTGCTTACAGCATGATCGTTTTCAAAGACCAATATTAAGAAACTCTTGTTCAGCCATTCTCTTAAATAATCAAATTCTGTCCAGATCCAACCATCGTCTACAATTCTAAACGTGTTTGTCCAACTATCCACCATCCACCTGACTCAAAATCAATTAACCCTTATCCCCAAGTGACATTTTGGGCATTGATGAACGGTTACTCGTTAGTGAAATAAAGTCTACGAGATTATAGATCCTAATATTAGGAACAGAGCAGAGGTGACGGTAAGAGTGGCGAAGCGAACTGATGACCTCGGCGTGCCACATTCGAATCCAATTGGTTTCATACCGTACCGAAGCCACACTCACTGTAGACGGATTTAACAGGTTTCCTGTCGCATAGATGACGGACGACGCTGAAAAATATCGGATATATTGCACAAACGAAAATTCTGGATCCAGACAAAGCCAGTTGTTCAATTCTATGGCTGAGTGATGAGGTCAACCATGCATTCCAGTCGAAGAGTTTGAATCATGGAAAATAACTTCTTTTTTTTTTACATAGGCATCACCACTTATCAAGGCCAAGAGGCCACTCAAAGTTAAAGAGTGTACAGTAGACATTGGACGATATAGTAATCATTAGTAATGAAAATTTGGTAAATTTGAAAACTTATATAGAACGGCTCATCAAGAACTTATTTACGTTAGACTTGAACACAACCATATTGTAGTCAGCCGGAAAGCAGGAAAACGGAAGAGAATTCCACAGGCGTGCAGTTCTAAGAAAGAAGCTTTGTTCATGGAATCTACGTTTAGGTTTAGGCACAGATAAAGAGTGGGGAAATTATTGATAGTATGTACAGCTAGACGAGTGTTTCTTGTGAAAGTTTGGCGAGAGGGGACCATAGATTGAAGCTCAGTTGAACACCTTCCATGAAAATAACGATACATCAGAGACAAACTCGCAACATCTCTTCTGTGAGATAGAGGTTACAAGGAGGAGAAAAGGACATCTCCTACGAGGCTACGAAGTCTATTTTGAACTCTTTCAAGGCAGGACAAGTCCTTTCTAGCAGCTCCTGCCCAGATGTGGCAACAATATTCCATCCTTGGACGTACCTGGCTCTTATATAGATAGAAAATAGCATCAGCAGTGAGATATTTACCGGATCGATAGAAAGATCCGACCATTTTTCCAGCGGCCTTGGCAACAGATTTAATGTACGTGTTCCATTTAAGATCAGGAGTAAAGGTCAAGCCCAGAAGCTTGTCAAAACTTGAGGCCTCCTGAAGATGAGATCCATTCATTTCAATTGATGCCAGATGTGGATCAGAATGTTGATGATGTAAAGAGAGAAGCTTGGTTTTAGATGCATTAAAAGTAACCAGCCACTCCTTTCCCCATTGTACTACGTGCTCAAGATCAGAGGAGAGAGAATTGGAGAGAACTTGGTCGCTTACTGTCTTAGATGTGCTACCATAAATGGTAGTGTCGTCAGCATAAATGTCTACAAATGATGTAAGGATGTGATTTGGAAGATCATTAATATAGATCAGGAAAAGAGTTGGGCCCAGGATGGACCCCTGAGGGACACCGGCATTAATACTGTGAGCTTCTGATTTTTGCCCCTCAACTACTACTCTTATGAACCTATCAGAAATAACTTATACAAGCAAAAACAAAAGGACGGCATATATTTTAACCTGAAATGGAATTTCGACCAAAGATAGGGCATTCCAAAGTAGACAATGAGAATTCCGACAAAGGAATGTGACTTGATGTCACACTAAAGAACAGCAGCGTGTATATACTTTGTCACGCATTTGATAAAAGCGTAACTAATAAATTATAACATTCACCCGCATACAGTGCCTAGTATTTCCAAACGATTACCCGTCTGATACTGACCAGGTTCAACATTGCTTAGCTTTGGTGATCTAAGGAGAACCGGCGTGATAATCGGTTCCGTAATACTATTTTCACTTATAGATGTTGGCAACCTTCACATGGTCTCCCCTTGTAAGTACTTGATTCTAGAAAGAGTCTGGAAAATTGACGTCAAAAAGAAAAACGAAACCAAAACAAAACGGAATTTTGGACGCGGAAAACGTATACGCACCAATAACCTTAGCTAACAAACTTGATTTCTGTATTTTTTTTCAGCGTCATCAAGATCAAAGTGTAGTATCTGTTCTTCAGATGCTGCACTTCAATTTCTTGTTCTCTTTCAGTGGAGGAACAGTCCTTCACGACTGAGATATTTTTTTTATTTATTTTTGTACCTTTTCTCCACGTTAAAAAACGACCCTGGTGTCCAACTCTGTCCCGTTGGGAGGCATTGTAAATAGGTACAATATATTAAACTATAATTTAGGATGCTGAAAACGTACATAAGCTAAGTATATATGCGTATAACTTCAGCTAATAAACTTAACTTTTGTAATTTTTCAGCGTCCCAAATTCACATTTCAATTAATGAAACTATAATTTGGGGTGCTAAAAACGTACATAAATTAAAAATATATGCGTATAACCTCAGCTAATAAACAGTTTTTATAATTTTTCGGCGTCTCAAATTCACATTTCAATAAATGGAGATATATTTTGAGACACCGAAAACATGCTAAGTACATAAGGAAATAATTAGTTAATAAACTTGGCATCTGTAATTTCAGCGTCCCAAATTCACATCTTCATAACTGAAAATATAATTTGGGACGCCGAAAACGTACACAATAGATTTACTGCGACACTGTTTTAAAATTGTTGACCAGTAATGAAAATCTGGCGTTTATAATGTGTAACATAGCGCGGACGGCTATATGCAAATACCGAGCCGTGGGTTAAATGACATCACGCTAAGAAAAAAAAAGAAGAAAAAGAAAACCATAAAAGGAGAGAGTACGTTCAAGAAGACGATCACGTAAGAGACGTCACAAACGTAATGAGAAGTTACGCAAGACGGACGAATGAGGAAATACATGTCGTACAAAAAACGATTTCAAGTTTTTTTCTACTCTTTGTCTGCTTTGCGACTGAGCCTACAACGTGTTGGTTCCCAGGCAATGTTACACATGGAATATTTTTCCGATCTAACTAAAAGTAAGCTCATGTGTCCGCCATGGTTGTTATTAGTTTGTTTTATCTACTTGGATTTTGAAATTCTTGGTTAAAAAATAAAATTGAAAGTATAACTGGGTATTTTTGTGTGAGTATTCAGAAAAAAAATCATTACGTAACAAAGACTGAGTCATAGATGTTGAATAAATATATTTCATTCATGCATATCGTATGAATCATCTGATTCTGTTGTTGGCATTGGTTTATAATTACGACTTATTCTTAGAAAGACACTGGGTAATTACAGGTGCGACTAAGCGAAAGTTACCAGCATTCAAAGTGATAGTGTTTCAGTGGAACGATCTGGATTCGACCTTAACACATCTCTTCTTTGTGAGCGTCATTAACCATAGGGTTAGTGCAAAAATAATGTCGTTTTTTTTTTGTTTTGTTATTTTTACATTCAACTTCTGGCATTATTTTTGACATTCAACAAACGACATTATTTTTAAACTAACCTAATACTAAGCATTCATAACTTCCCAATGATGTATTTGGTAAAAACAAATAAAGGCTAGCTTATGCAGAAGTAAGCATGTTAACGGCGAATGTGACGTCAATACTTTCACATTAAGACGACCCAATTATTTCTATTAATAAAACCAGTGTTTTGAACACTAAGTTGGGGCAAATAATAATCTCGTTTTTTATCAGATATTTATATACGTCAAAAACCGACATTATTTTAGCACCAACCTAATAATTAACATGATAATCTGTGTGTTATGTTATGTGTCACGCTCACATATTTTTCTTCGGAGTGACTGTCGTTTAATTGTTATGACTTTCAATTTCTTGTAATAAATAATTTTACCAAGAATTCTTCATAAGTTTTGGTTTCAAATTCGATTATATCTGAGAGCACTCAAGTTATCTATATTTTTTATAAATAATTTTACCAAGAATTCTTTCATAGGTTTTGGTTTCGGTTTCGATTATATATATATATTTATACATATATATATATATATATATATATATATATATCATTATTATATATAATATATGTGTGCGCGTGTGTATACGTATATGTATACGTATATATATATATATATATATATATATATATATATATATATATATATATACTACCATTCAGCCCGGCGTTGCCCGGGTATGTGGATGTGGATGTTGAGCAAAAAATAGTGGTAGTAGGAAGGCAGGCTCGAACCCGTACCGCAAAGGAGGAAAAGAACGGGGGAAAAACCTGGCGTCTATGCTGTTACGACCACCGCCAAACCGGAAGTGACATTTTCTAAAATTAAGGCTAGACAATCGAAAAGAGAGGATGACTTTAAAATATCGGCGAAAAAAGCGACCTCCCCCCCCCCGTAGAAAAGTGCCCAGTTTAAGGTGAAGATATTAATGTTTTTAGCCAATTTTTCGATATTTGTCGTCTGAAAGGTCGAACTTCGAAACGATATTGATCCTGAGAAAATCCGTCGCCTCTGTCGAAAGTGTTGGGCGGAAATGCAAACATACATACATACATTTATATATTGGTAACTACAAATTTTCGACCCAAACTGATGATAAAACTTGCCCTATCTCTGAATATACTTTATGTAAAATTTCAAATGTTTAGACCAGAAATTGTCTGAGTAATTTGGTAAAGACTGCAGAGGTCAATGTTTTTAAACTTTGACCCCTATTATTACCCTTTAATATTTATTGTTTGGGGCTCAAATTAAGTTAGATCCATGTTCAAGGAACCTATATCTAAAATTTCAAGTGGTTAGACCAAAAATTGTCGGAGGAGTTCGGCAGAATTCTCAAAGGTCAAATCGTTGAACTTTGACCCCTTAACAGCAAAATTTCTGGCCGAAAACCGATCACATCGATTTTCCCAAATCTCAATACCCTGTATATCAAATTTCGAGTCTGTAGACTGAAAATTAACAGAATTATTGCGAAGGAAAATGTACACAGACACACAGACAGACAGACAGACAGACAGACACACAGACACACAGACACAAACAGACAGACACACAGGCACGTTCAACGAAAAATTGACCACCCATGCTAGTATATCTATAAAGATATACTAGCATGGGTGGTCAATTTTTTAAACTTTGACCCCTATCATTACCCCTTAAAATTTATTGTTTGGGGCTCAAATAAAGTTATTAAGTTAGACGTTCCTCTACATACAGTGCCTGGTATTCTCAAATGGTCGCTCATATGGTACTATCCAGGTTCAACGTTACTTAACTTCGGTGATCTAATGATAATCGATGTGTGAACGTGTACATACGGTCTTCAGGGTGTCTAAAAAGTATCTGAAGGATTCTTTATTTTTATATCTTTCTTTAATTTTAAGAGAATCTGACTAAGACATTGGTAAATTTTTTAAAAAATGCAATCTTTATGAAAAATAATTTCTTTTAAATGTTGCCTATTTTCAGCTTCGCATATTTGTGCTTTTTCCAGAAGGTTCTTCATGACAGATTGCAGAATCTCTGGATTGCGATTTAACTCCCTTATTTCGTTCCTGATGTTTTCCTTCAATTCTTGCATGATTTGGGGTTTGACATTTCGAGGTATACCAGCTCGTGGAACAAAATAAGGGAGTTAAATAACAATCTAGAGATTTTGCAATCTGTCATGAATAATGTTTTAGAAAGAGCACAAATATGCGAAGCTGACAAATAGGCAATATTTAAAATATATTATTTTTCATAACTAAAGATCGTTTTAATTTTACAGTTTTTAAATTTCCCAATGTCGTAGTCAGATCGTGTTAAAATTACAGAAAGATATAAGTTACTACCTTCTTTGCCTTCTGGCCAAGATCAAAGTGTAGCATCTGTTCCGGCAGATGCTGCAAGCTATGACTAGCTATGACTAGCAAAGACCAGATGTGGGGGCAACCCCACATGCCTGACCATTAATCAGCTCCCATTTCCCACCTCTCGGGAGCTGGTCCCCTTTTTCCCTTCCCCCTCCCTTCACTCCTCACATTAAAAATCGGCCTTGTGCCTAATTTGCTCGGTGGGGGAGCAAATAAATACCATCTGTTCCGGCAGATACTGCAAGCTATGACTAGCTATGACTAGCAAAGACCAGATGTGGGGGCAACCCCACATGCCTGACCTTTAACCAGCTCCCATTTCCCACCTCTCGGGAGCTGGCCCCCTTTTTCCCTTCCCCCTCCCTTCACTCCTCACATTAAAAATTGGCCTTGTGCCTAATTTGCTCGGTGGGGGAGCAAATAAATACCATCTGTTCTTCAGATGCTGCACTTCATTTTCTTGTTCTCTTTCGGCGGAGGAGAAATCCTTCACGACTGAGACAATTTTTATTTCTGTACCTTTTCTCCACGTTAAAAAACGACCCTGGTGTCTAACTCTGTCCCGTGGGGAGGCATAGTAAATAGGTACAGAAAGATATCATCAAAAATAAAAAAAAACTATTTAAGTTAAAAAAAATAAATAAATAAACTCCTTCAGTGACTTTTTGGACAGTTTTTATAATTGCACAAAATTGCTCTGTGACATCTGTTTAGAAATTCTGGAAATCTAGCGTTTTTATTGTAGATTGTTTTCGACATCTATGCAGAATAAAGATCATATTATATTTTAGATAGAATTTTCAAGTTAAATCCAACTCTACGGTATATTTTATTAATTGTTGGATGAAAGCACAATAAAATTACAAAACACCCATCTCTAAGTATTTTGTTTTCAATCGAAAAACAAAACGAAAATTGATGCTATTTCTGTCTAAATAAAAGTTAAATTTAACTAATTTATAATCGTCGTATTTGTCATTAATTTGTTCGTTGTAATTAGTGTATTTAAAATTCCGGTTAAAAAAGACAAAATGAAAATAAAAATCTATATTTTCTATGATTAATCGAAAAGCGCAACGTATTAAAATGTGGGTTATTGTTGAAAAGAAGAAAAACGAATGATGCTTTCAATTTTATTTGAGCAAATACATTTATTCGCTGTGAATTGAAAACTAATATCAACACTTACTTTGATCAGAGACTTCACTCGAATGTGTGTATCAACTCTAATAATTAACTTCCTGTTTTCATGACGGCATTTAACGGAAACACTGATATATATATATATATATATATATATATATATATATATATATATATATATATATATATATATATATATATATATATATAAACATTTTTAATATTTGTGCTGAAAAGCAAAATACGTGTCTATTCAGAGCTGAACATTTTGCTAACCGCATTTGATTTCATCTGATGATATGAGCCATTATTGAAAATCCATGGATTAATGAAATTAACATAACCCCCTTCTATATATTCCTTTTGTCAAACAATAAATTCTTAACTCGAATATATGTGTATCTATTTTGATTTTCAGAATTGAACTTAACTAAGCTTATATATTGCTCTATTCTTAAATATTGAGCTCTCCTTTTTGGCTAGGATCACCCTGAAAGTATTACCTCAAGTAATATCTATTAGGATATTTTACCTAATGTTATGTTTAATCTGTGTCTATATATATATATATATATATATATATATATATATATATATATATATATATATATATATATATATAGTCATCCACATACATACTGTTTCGCAGCTCATCAGTCAGGCTAGACAGGCAACTACCTCAAGCCAGGATTGAAACTCGACTGCTTGTACAACAATCATGGCTCCTAACCATTACGCTAATCATGAATAAACGACGTTTTGACATCGTCCGAAATACCTAAGTTCGATTTGTTTATATATATATATATATATATATATATATATATATATATATATATATATATATATATATATATATATATATATATATATATATATATATATATATATATATATATATATATATATATATATATATATATATATATATATATATATATATATATATATATATATATATATATATATATATATATATATATATATATATATATATATATATGGGTAGTTCTACCTCAAATACATTGTTATATTGTTACGCAAAAAAAATATCAGAACCCCTTCTCGCCAATTCGTACCAACTTCCTTCCTCTCTCTCTCTCCCCCCTCTCTCTCTCTCTCTCTCTCTCTCTCTCTCTCTCTGTAAAAAAAAATGACTCACTGTCCTCTCCAAGTCGTTCTTCTTGTAGCTGCTGTACCCTCTCATATTCAACTACTTGTATATAAAGAATCCACAAACTCACATTTTATTTTCTTCTTTTTTTCCTTTTCTTTGCGGTCAAAACAGACGCGCTGCCGCTTCTAAGTATTTTATTCTATTACAGCATTCTATTTGCCTTTACATTTTAGACGACGATCATCACAGATCAACATGAATCGTATCTAATTGTCTGAATTTAATGAATTGTCCTTTTCAAGGTTTTATCAATAACTTTTCCTTCTCTTTTTAGAAAGTGGGTTGTGTAGTATCTATTTTATTATGACAACATCTTACCAAAAATTGTAGAGTATGTTCGTTCGTTAATCATGATACTCTATCCCCAAGTTATCTCTGGGGAATGAATTCTATTGTATATTATTATTATTATTATTATTATTATTATTATTATTATTATCATTATTATTATTATTATTATTATTATTATTATTTAATTATTGCATTTTCACCCCAAACAAGGCACAGTGCCACTGTGATGTAGGAGGGGGGCTACTATCTTAGATATAATTGCAGGGACGCTATATAGGGAGTTTAGCAGCAAAATAACTGTTTACATGTCACTTCTGCATGTCTGTACATTCGGGGAAACAGGAACCCGGAAGGGAATTCCAAAGTCCTATAGTTCTATGGAAGAAACTATTAAAGCAAAAGACGTTCTGGCATCTAGGGATTTCTACTGTGTAGGGGTGGGATTTTGCTGCTTGTCAGGTTTGTCGGGGGTATTTACGTCGAGGGGGTACAAGGGCTTGTAGTTCGTCTGAGCATCTACCATTAAAATATATATAAAAAAAGGCAGAGGAATGTAATATTTCGTCGATGGGACAGAAGCTGAAGCCTAGCTGACAGTTCAGGACCAATTAGGTTAGCCACTCTCTTTTGAACCCTGGTCAGGAGTGAGAGACTAATAGCAGATACACCAGCCTAAATGTGACAAAAATATTTTATACATTGGCGAATGATAGCCTTGTAGAGGTACAGAATCCTTTCAGTCGTAAGTAAGTTTCTTGCACGGTAGAGAGCCCACCTTCCTCGCAGCAGCCTTGGCAATGCCCTTGATGTATCTGTTCCAACTCATGTTCCTTGTGGACGTTAATCTGAGGAGTTTGAACAGAGTACTTTCAGGTAATGTATCATTAGCCATATCTATTGGTGGTTGAGAAGGTTTCTTGCAATTATTAAAGGAAACAAACTTAGTCTTGGCAGCATTGAATGTTATCATTTATTTTTGTTTCCATTTCACTACAGATTGGAGATATTCCTCTCGAGTTTCCGCCATTGCTTTAGATATGTGTTCATTCGTTTTCCTCTCATACCTGTTATAGAGCGTGGTGTCATCAGCAAATATACCCACCCCAGAGACAATTTTATTCGGGAGGTTCTTTATGAGTATTAGGAATAATAAAGATCCAAGCATCAACCACTGAGGTACACCCGCATTTACATCACATTGTTTAGATGTACGACCATCAAAACTAACCTGGATTCTTCTCTTATTTAAGAAGGGTTTAATTATGTTAACTATTCGTTCAGTGATACCATATGATCTGATTTTCTTGAGAAGACTATTTAAACCTTATAACTTGATTAAGATCAATGGGTTTAAAATGAGTTAAGATAATGTCTAAAAGCGCAGAATATATGCAGTGATTTTGAGTCAGAATGATTTCTGTTTGCAGACTAGCAAAGTTTTAGCGTTTTAGTGGTGACGGAATTCAATCGTAGGCATTTAGACAAAAGAAAATGGAAGAAAAACAATAAAGGAAAAAAAATAATTCTGGCCTTATAATTTGTCATGATAAATTCATCCCAAGCAGTACCTTCTCTTCAGTGCGTTGGCTCTTCTAACTTCTACGCCATTTGACTGCTGCTAAGTAGACAGGTGAAATTACAATGATAAACTTTGTCAAACGCCGAGAGTTCCATTAGTTTCCACAAAGAGAAGACAATACCTGTGAGTCTTTCCCTTGTAAATAAAAGGTAATGCCTGCGAGTATGATATCATCACCTCAGAACAGATACTACACTCTCCTTAAAAAGAGGAGAAAGTATTCCCCAGGGATATTGTTTCATGATAATTGTTTCATTCAGAGATTCGTACATTTGTTTCATACCGAATTTCAATGTTGACTTATTGTTGTCATTATTATTGTTGATGTTATTGTTGTTGTGATTATTGCTGTTGTTATTAGTAATATTATTATTGTTGTTGTTGTTATTGTTGTGCTTATTATTATTGTTGTTGTTGTTATTGTTGTGCTTATTGTTATTATTATTGTTGTGTTTATTATTATTGTTGTTGTTGTTGTGCTTATTATTATTATTATTGTTGCTATTGTTGTGCTTATTATTATTATTATTATTGTTGTTATTGCTGTGCTTATTATTATTATTATTATTATTATTGTTGTTATTGTTGTGCTTATTATTATTATTATTATTGTTGTTGTTATTGTTGTGCTTATTATTATTATTGTTGTTGTTATTGTTGTGCTTATTATTATTGTTGTTGTTATTGTTGTGCTTATTATTATTATTGTTGTTGTTGTTATTGTTGTGCTTATTATTATTATTATTGTTGTTGTGCTTATTATTATTGTTGTTATTATTATTGTTGTTGTTATTATTATTGTTGTTGTTATTACTATTGTTGTATTCGTAATATTATTATTATTTTTCTTCTTGTTATTATTGTTGTACTTATTATTATAATTGTTATTATTATTGTTGTTGTTATTGTTGTTGTTGTTATTAGTAATATTATTATTGTTGTTGTTTTTGTTGTTGTTATTATTGTTGCTGTTATTATTGTTGTTGTTATTGTTGTTGTGGTTGTTATTGTTGTTGTTAGTAATGTTGTTGTTGTTATTATTATTATTATTATTATTATTATTATCATTATTATTATTATTACTGCGTCTTGCTCCAATGATGACTCGAGTATTGTAAACAAATGAAAACAATAAAAACATTACAAAAGGAAAGGAAGTCATGTTCGTTGTGTTTAAGTTAAAAACCACAACTTTTATGGTTTATTTTTTTAATGGCTTTATTGTTATCAAGAATTCGCCGCACGCACGCACGCACAGATAAAGTCAAAAGTGAAGCAAGACGCAAAATCTAGTAAAACGTATTTCGGTTTAATTTTCTGGGGGTCGCATTATACATATTACCAAGTCACGTGAAATTCTGGTAGTCATGCTATCTACGTTTCGACACAGGACCTGCAATTGTCAAGATTGACATAATTGTTTTCATGCAAATAGGTTACAAATGGATAGGTAAATCACAATTTGTTTTTTACTAATCTGAAATACAGTGTATTCACAATTTCCATAAAACAAGTAAGTGTTCCTGGCATATTTTTAAAAGAAAATAAAGATGGGATATACAACTGTATTTTCTTTTAAAAAATTATGCCAGTAACACTTATTTGTTTTATAGAAATTGTGAATATACTGTATTGCAGATTAGTTAACATATGATCTGTTGATTTTTTTTTTCATATTTGTTGTGATAATATTAGCAATTAAGAATAGATTAACGCTTGTGAGGTAAATAATAATAATGATAATAATAATAATAATAATAATAATAATAATAATAATAATAATAATAATAATAATAATAATAACACTAACCCTAAACCCGGTAGAAATTACTCACTTAGCGATTCGTTGGAAGTTAGTCGATTGTTATTTATATATTTTTGTGTGTGTTTTTGCGTTTTATTTTTGTTTGGTTTTTGTCACACACGAATTTAGGGTTAATGACAACTTTAAGAGAGAGAGAGAGAGAGAGAGAGAGAGAGAGAGAGAGAGAGAGAGAGAGTATGCATTGAAAGAAACCGATAATAAAATAAAACATTGTTTATTAAATCTAATGACGGCAGTTTCTGATGTGTAACGCAAATAGATCACATATGAAAAGGTAACGCAGAAAATATAGTTTATTAAGATCTCAAGTGGCCTTAAAGATATGTCGATAACACTAATTTATTTTATACAGTTTGTCAATAAAATTGAATCAGTGCGGCTTTTGTTTTTCTTCTCTTTTCATATTTATTGTCAAAATATCCAAAATTATGAGTAAACAGAAGAAAAAAAAAGAACTCATTGAACCCTAGCACTAACTGTAAGTCTCATTGGAAAATACTTTCGTTCATTCTTTTTTCGGCTCGTTGGAGTTTTTTTTTTTTTTTTTTTTTTTTTTTTTGTCACAGAGACTTAGCGGTAGGTTCAAGAGAGAGCATGTTTTGTAAGGAACATAATAAAAACAAACATTGTTTTTTTTACCAATGTTGTGAAAGGTGACGGTTGTCAAATGGTCAACGGCATGGATCGACGACCTAGATGTTCCAAGTTCGAATCCATTTCATTCCACAAAATCACTTACACTTAGAACGTTGGCAACCTTCACGTGGTCCCTTTCGTAAGTACCCGATTTTTTAATTAAAAGAAAAAAATATCGAAGAAAAACAATGCCAACAATAGAATCCTCGGATTCATATATGAGGAGAACGATCAAGGTTGTACAAATCGACAACGGCTTTGTGACTGTCGATCTGAAGTATAACACAAATAGATCACAAATGAATAGTTCAAACAAAAAAATTGTTGGTCCCTCCCGACAAAAGGAAGGTTGACCTGTAAATTCACCCTTGTCCGTTCGCCCGTTCGTCTGTCCGCACTTTTCTCTATAACTATCCCTTGGAAATTTTTGGAAATTTTGCACAAACATTAAACATGATATGAGTAAAAATGTAACAGAACAGATTTTCCGGGAAAACTGCTGTCCCCTGATCCTAGGGGGTGCTTTTCGGGTTAAAATAGCTACAGCTGACACTTTTGTGCTTATTAAAAAAAATTGATGCCTTGGATTTTTATAAAACTTTCTGAAAAGTTGTAACTAACTTGAAACTAACTGATTTCTATATAAATTTGTTTGTCTATACTTCGCAATAAAGCTTGGAAGTGCCCCAGGGGCTCTTTTAGGGCCAATAAAAACACTTAATTTTTTGGACTATTTTACCATATTTGTCCAAAATTTTCTGTGTATGTCTATTTAGCAGTTTTACATGGTGCTGAACCACGGCCACCGAGAGTAAGAAGAAGGCCTGTTAACTGAAAAATGTCTGCAGGCAATGTAGGTAAGATTTGTCAGACTGTCAGTACTATATGAGGGCCATTTGAAAAAGAGCAATAAAACATTTTTAAAAAGAAAAAGGAACACAGTTCGATTACTACTTAAACTGAAATGTATTCAATATAAAATATAAACATTATCTATGTAAAATTAAGTAATTTTAAAGCAATATACAATTTAATACTGATAAAACTGAATTATGAATTTGGGGAACAAACAATTAAAGAAGCATTAAACAAATATTTTTTGACCTTCGGAACAAGATCAGTGTAGTATCTGTTTTGATGCTACACTTTACCTTTTCTGTCTTCGGTCGGTGGAGGAGAAATCTTTCATGACTGAAATTATTTTTTTTCCTAACCAGAGTGCTCCTTATTGGGAAGCTGGATTTTCTCCACGAGATTATATGTTGAAATATTTAAATAACTATTACTTTAAATACAGAAATTATATTTAAAGTTTTGGTTTTCTGTTCTTCTATGTCCATTTTTCCCCATGTTTTTCATCAAAATGTGTAGCGGTTGTCTCACAAGCCATCATCAGTGATTGCTCACTGGTAGTAACCTGTGGTGTTCCCTGGAGACCAAGTGACAAGTCTCCCCAGTCTTTTGACCACTTGTGCAGATAATTGCATGTTATCGCAACAGCCGTTATCACTGATTTCTCGTTGGCATCGGCCATTGGTGTTTCCTGGGGTTTGGGTGACAAAATGCCTCCCTAAGGTACCAGATTTGAACTGCACACTTCCAGTGGAGATTTGGTTAGTACTCTCTCACCTCGGTCTTTCCATCCTCCCTGACCCTTCACAACTAGTTGGTGTGGTGTGGTGTGGCGCCAGTCGATGTCATCTACACCAGTTTATTATTATTATTATTATTATTATTGTTATTGTTATTATTACTATTTATGATAATAATAAAGGTGCTTGTGCAGTGTACGCACGTGTATTTTAAATATTATTTTCAAGTTAAATTAAATTTTAGGTTTGTATTACTGTACACATAGATTCGAAAAAGTTGTCAAAAAACAAATATATCACAAATGAATGTTATCAAAGGCAAGATAAGTTACTCTTCTACCTATCTGGGAAGGTTTTTAGTGGTTTTACTCACTTTAAAACGTGTAATCGCTTCGAAAATCATACAAACTTATCAATATATTTTAAAAAGAAAAATGTCGGCATGTTTGTAACTTATCTTGCCTTTGATAACATTTATTTATTATATATTTGTTTTTCGAATCTATGTGTACAGTAAAACAAACTCGTTATGTAAATTATTTACAGTTAAAATGTTATAAAAACAAAAAATTGAAGTTTTAAATATATTTAAAAGAAATGAATTACGCGCCGTGCTAAAATATTGATAATTCACCAATCGTAAAAAAAAAAAAAACACTGCCGTGAAAAATGATACTTTAAAATATTTGAAAATACTCAGTGAAAAGTTTTATTTATTATTAAAAGAACGGACTGAAAAATATTATATAAAAATTGGGGGTTGTATTACTGTACACAGATTCGAAAAAGTTGTCAAAAAACAAATATATAACAAATGAATGTTATCAAAGGCAAGATAAGTTACTTTTCTACCTAACTGGATATGTTTTCAGTGTTTTTATTTAATGTAACATGTTTATTCAGCTCGAAAAACGTACTGTGTGTACCGATGTATTGGAAAATTCAAAATGGCGCCCGACTCTCTCTTTAACACGGTAAGTTTGGGAAAAGGTGCTATAAATATAAAACTAGACAAAATACTGTTAAAAACTCGTTCAATATATATTACCGTGACATAGGTTGACATATATTTGGTGGTTTTTTAATAGTATTTTGTCTAGCTTATTATTTATAACAGCTTTTTCCGAACTTACTGTGTTAAAGAGAGAGTCGGGCGTCATTTTGAATTTTCCAATACGTCGGTAAACAATGTATGTCTTTCGAGCTGAATAAACATGTTATATTGAATAAAAACACGAAAAATATATCCAGTTTGGTAGAAAAGTAACTTATCTTGCTTTTGATAAGATTTATTTGTTATATATTTGTTTTTTGACAACTTTTTCGAATCTATGTGTGCAGTAATACAAACCCAAAAATTGTTTGTTTTGCAGTAAAAAAAAAAATAAATAAATAAATAAAATGAAATATTGGACTTTCTCCAATAAAAATAAAAGTTCAAACACGAATTCACTTACGATATTTTGATTAAAATTATCCCAAATGTGCAATTATAATAATTATTTTCCGAATGGAGAATTGTTCTTTTTCTTTAGAACATACATGGACAATCGGTAACACATATTGGTAGCCATATTTTTTAATGCCTGTTAGCATGACCACGTGGTTTAATACCGGAAGCTGCCTATACTTACAACTTAATTAGGAAGTGACTTTACGTTGTCATATGCATCGGCTTTCTTTCTCGGTAGCCACGGCTGAACTCAAATTTAAATATGTTAAGGCCTTGGAGACTTTTGGAGCAAAATGTGGGGAGGGGGGACTTAGTAATTTCTTTTTTTTTTTGCATGGTGCAGAACTCAGATTTACATATGTTAAGGCCTATAACTGCACCGTTTGTTAATTTTCACCAGGATTTGACGCCCCCTGGGGACTTTTGGGGCTAAATGAAGAGGGGGGGGGGCAAATGATGAACTTAGTCATTTTGTTATACCTTGTTTACTGTTCACTGACGGGAGACCATGCATGCTTCACTTGTTTTTTGCTTATATATATATATATATATATATATATATATATATATATATATATATATATATATATATATATATATATATATATATATATATATATATGCTTGCGCATCCGCGTATGTGTATAACTCATGCCTCATTATAATCATATTTTTGAGTAACGTCTTACTTTCTTTGACAAAATTGGATTTCGTTGAGGAGTTTTCTCAAATTAATATTACGCAGTAACCCAGCAATGTGTGTTATATCAATAATCTTTCATGACATTTAACATATATTAGGGTGTCTCAGCCTTTCAATGAATATTTGTAAGTGATCTTTTTCAATAAATATTTGTAAGTGATCTGTGTATGACCCATGTGGAGGTGAGTCAGTGCAAGCATTTGTCTTTTGATGGCTTCCATCCGCAATTCTCAAAAGGATGGTTTAACGTATTACAGCGTGTTGCTTGTGTTTGCCATTGTTTTGTCATTTGTTTATACGAGGGACGTTCCAATAATAATGCCTTCTCTATTTTTATTCCGCACAGATGGATCAGAGGTGATTGCGAATTGCATTGTTATAATGATTGAACTTATGCATTCATAACCTGAATATATATATATATATATATATATATATATATATATATATATATATATATATATATAAGAGTAGGTAGTAGTTTGCTTGAAGCATTGTTGGTAAACATATATATATATATATATATATATATATATATATATATATATATATTTTATTTTAAGCCAAAAATAATGCGGAGGAAGACCGGAAAACATTAAGTAAAAAAGAAAAACAAACCGGTGTAGACGAGCATGGTTGAGTAGAGGAGTGTCTAACCTTTATTTGACTATCATTCTTCACTTCAATGTATACACCACCCACGGACTTTACATACACCGGACATACCAGCAAAAAAAATGGTTAAAAATAATTATACATTGAAGTGAAGAATGATAATAAAACATGTTAAAAAACACTTTGAAATGAGTTAATAACATATTTAATCTGAAAATGGAAACACTAGATAAGTGGATAGGCCTTAATCCGCGGAGTTTCGAAGAAATACTTTCCTTTTCGTCAGAGGGTAGGAATTAGTAAAATACGGGATCGGATTTTGCATGCAAAAGTATTTGATGAAACAACAAGTAAGTCAAAGATCTTACTTGATAACAAAAAGTGAAGCAGAGGGAATATGGCGCAGAAAAAGGTGATTACACATGAATGGATAGTCTGATGGAAGATAAATAATCCAGTGACGGTAAAGTCCAATTAATTGTAATTTTTATTTTATTTTTATTTTATATATATATATATATATATATACATATATATATATATATATATACATATATATATATATATATATATTAGTACTGAGACGATTCCAGTATTTCTCCAGATTCCGATACGATTACCGGTTCCGAACTATATTCCCGATTCCAATACAATTACCGATTCCGATTCTTTATAAATCTCTAAATCTTTAACTAAATAGTTGTTATTTCCACCCGATTTCTGTAAAAAAACAACAAAAACAAAAAAAAATACATGTTAAATATGCAGATATTTTCCTAAACATAAAATTACACTTGTGGAGGAAGATCTATCGATTTTAGCTTTACTGATATTTTCAAATCAATAAATATTTATTATTTTATCATTATTTCCAGCAATGGAAGATTTTGCTTTAAACAAAATCAAATAATTAAAAAAATAAAAGACAGTTAAAAAAATCATCTTGGCATTGGAAAATAGGCACCAATTTTTTTCGATTCCGATACCGATTCCAATACCCCCAAATTTGTCGATTTTTCCGATTCACGAGTCCGATTCTGATTAATCGCCCATCATTAGTATATATATATATATATATATATATATATATATATATATATATATATATATATATATATATATATATATATATATTCGTATTTCGTTTGTTAGTTTGTTCACAATAACCTATATAATATATATATTAGTTGTATATGGCATAGTAGATGTCGTCATGTATGATGTCAGGTATGTAGGGGCAAAAATAAAAGTAATTCCCGTTACGATATATGGCAGTCTTCTAGTAATACACACACACGCACACACGCACACATGCACACACACACATACACATTTATATATATATATATATATATATATATATATATATATATATATATATAAGTGTAGGTAATATTAAAAAAATATTGACCACTATGAAATAATGTGGATCATTAAAAAAGAGCAAATAATAAAGAGAAGGAAGGAAAAAATAGGGATTATAGAAGAGAAAGTCGAGAAAGGAGACGAGATAGAAACAGTAATTAGGGGATACAGAAATAAATACATAAAAAATAAAAATCAAATAATTTTTTTTATTTTCACGTCAATTCTACGGTATTCTAAGGATTTTGCTGTACTGTACAAATACTTTCAGGATTTACGAGGATTGTACCAAGACTTGATGCTCTCTAAATTGTTACCTTGTTGGATTCGTAAACAGTTACCATATTCCTCGCTTTGGAATCTTCAACTAAAGACTTTACTGGAACTTTGATATCATTTTATTTTATATTAATTTAATTTTATTTTTTTAACTTATCTTAAGCACATTTTTGAATAATATTTTATCCCATTTCCTTCACTTTCAGATCGTTTTTGTTTTAGCTTTATTTGGAATAAATAAGCTAGAAATAAAATAACATAGAAAAGGCTTGAAAATATGGATTTGCAAATGTTGACCTGTTGTAGAAGCGAACAGTGTGCTCAAGAGTGTTCGGAGTAGTTTAGTTTCGTGTCTAGGAGATAATGAGATCCTGATGTGTACTAGCAGGCCAGGTCAGAGTAGACCTCAGAGTAATTCTCCACCCCTAAGCGGTTGAACTGGCTTTTTCTGAAGAAAGAAGTTTCGAGGGAATATTAAATTCACAAGCGGTACCCAGCAGTCGCATGTATATCCCGGTCAGGTGAAATGACGGCGTTAGGTTTTTTTTCATTTCTTGCAAGGAGGTGTCGACGTCCTCTTACATACAGAGCCTAGTATTCCCAAATGGTCACCCATATGGTACTGACCAGGATGAACGTTGCTTAACTTCGGTAAAGAACGGATGTGTCAACGTGATTATGCCGTAATGGTGAATCCGGGAAATCAGGAGTAATGGTGAGTTAGGGCAACTACACACTCTCAAGAACTTCCAACGTGAGCTTTATTACGTGATGGGATTTAAAGTCATGCACAGGTTCATAAACAAAGGAAGAAAGCGCAAAGGAAAATCAAGAAGAACGTAGAAAGAGTGATAGGTAAAATAATAAATATAGAGAATGAGGAAGGGAATGGGATAGGAGTAATAATGAGGAGGATAAGATAGAAAGATGAAGGATAGGAGGAAACAAGGTACAGGTTTGGGAGCGATTAGAAGAAGTAAAAAGGAACAGAAGGGATAGATTGGGAAGAAGCCAAAAGAGAGAAAGATGGAATAAAAATGAGGGTCTAATAAGTACGGCTATGACAACAGTATATTCTTTTCGAGTGTGTATCCGTATATATTTTTTTTATATATTTCTGTAATTTTACCGTAATCTGATTAAAACATTGGGAAATTTAAAAAAGAAAAAATGAAAATTCAAACAATCTTTATTTATGAGAAATAATCTTTTAAATGTTGCCCATTTTCAGCTTTGCATATTATCTCTCGCTATGGCAATGTCAAATGGTCACTACGTTCCCCAGACTTGACTAGCTTCGACTTTTTCTTGTGGGGATATCTTAAAGAAAGAATCTATGTTAACAAACCCCAAACCCTGAAAGAATTGAGGAAAACATCAGGAATTAAATACGGGAGCTAAATTGCAATCCAGAGATTCTTCAATCTGTCATGAATAATGTTTTGGAAAGAGCACAAATATGCGAAGCTGAAAATGAGCAACATTTAAAAAAGACATTAATTTTCATGAATAAAGATTGTTTGAATTTTTTCATTAAAAAAAAATCCCAAAATCTTAGTCAGATTGTGTTTATATTACAGAAAGATATCATCCAAAATAAAGAATCTATTTAAGTTCAAAACCATTTAGTTACTTTTTTTAACACCCTGTATAAGTAATAAATATTATTAGAAATGAAAGAGCTGAGGGTGAAGAAGAGAGAAAAAGATGGGAAAACAAAAAAAAAAAAAAAGAAAGAAGTAAAACAGTGTAAAAGAAACAGACAAGAAAAATATAAAGATTGGATAAGACGGACAAGAAAGAAAAAAGAAAACTAGTTAGAAAGAAAGGAGGAAGAGAGGAAAGATTATGAAATAGAGAGGGGAAAAATAGGGGGAAAAAGAAGAGCGAGTAAGAAAGGATAATAGAGGCATGATCAAAAATGGGAATGTAAGGAGTGGGTAAACTGGACACCAAGTAGGGGGGGAAGGAGCAAGTAAGAAGGATATCAAGGGAGAAAAAAAAAGGGAGAAGGGAAAGACGAAAGGGAGGGGGGGAGAAATAAAATGTTTTTTTTTTTTACTTAGGAGTCACTATTTATCAAGGCCCGGATGCTACTCGAGGATAAGGGTTATAGAGTTTACAGTAATCAATGGGATAATATCGTAGTAATCGTTAGTAATGGAAATTTGGCAAATTGGGTTACCTAAGGGGTCGGTTCGTCAAGAATTTGTTTATGTTGGACTTGAAGAAAACCTAGTTGTAGTCAACTGGGAAAAAGGCAAACGAAAGAGAGTTCCACAGGCGTGCAGTTCTAAGAAAGAAACTTTGTTCATGGAATCTACGTTTTGATTTAGGCACAGTTAAAGAATGGGGAAAGTTATTGACAGTGGTTTCAGCTAGGCGGGTGTTTTTCGTGAAAGATTGGCGAGGGGGGGCCATAGATTGGAGCTCAGACGAGCACTTGCCATGAAAATAACGATAGAACATAGACAGGCTCGCAACGTCTCTTATGTGGGAAAGAGGTTGCAGGAAAGAGAAAGGGCATCTCTTCACTAAGCTACGAAGTCTATTTTGAACTCTGTCAAGGCAGGATAAGTTGCTTCTAGCAGCTCCTGCCCAGAATGGCAGCAATCCTCCATCCTTGGGCGTACTTGACTTTTATATAGATTTATATAATAAACAAAAGAAAGTAAGAAAAAATAAAAAATATAAGAAAAAAAACCCTCATAGGAGTAAGAAAGAGAAAGAAGGGAAAGTAATGAAACGCAAAAAAAAAAAAACAGAAAACACAAAAGTAATAAAGTGAAGAGTAAGAAGGCGTTACTTTTATGGTAGGTGCTCGACTGAGCTTCAATCTATTGTTCCCCCTGTGACATCTTCGCAACAAATACTCATCTATCTACAACGATTGTCAACAATTTCTCTCGATTTGTGCCTAAAACGAGAATTCCATGAGCAGAGTTTCTTTTCTAAACTTGTCCATTTATGGAACACAGTATCTTGAGGCTATTTGCCCGCTGACTATAACATCGATATTTTCAAGTCAAATGTAAATAAATTCTTGTTGCGATGTCCTCTTATATGGGACTTGTGTTTTGAGGTGTGCGTTGAGCAAAAAAAAAAAAGAAGAAAAAAGTGGTAGTAGGCAGGCAGGCAGGCAGGCTTGAACCCGTATCGTGAAGAAGGAAAAGAACGTGAAAAAAAGCAAAAAAAACGTGACGTCGTTGCTGTTGCGTCCATCGCCAAACCGGAAGTGGCGAAGGTTTAAATTAAGGCTAGTAAATCGAAAAGAGAAAATATCGGCGAAAAAAGCGACCCCTCCTTGTAGAAAAGTGGCCAGTTGAGGGTGAAGGAATTAATGTTTTTAGCCAACTTTTCGATATTTGTCACCCGAAGGGTTGGGCTTCAAAACGATACCCATCGCGTGAAAATCCGTTGACTTTGTTGAAAGTTTTAGGTATACATACATACATACATACATACATACATACATACATACATACATACATACATACACCCATTTAAACAGACAGGTAAGATTTATATAACAGATAATTAAACATACACAAGTTCCAACATCACTGAGCATAATAGTGTTGTCTCACCGTCTATCTAGCACTCATAAATGTTTATCCTTGAGTGTCATCCAGGCCTTGATAAATGGTTATCCCAAAGTAAAAATTGGGGAACGTAAGAAAAGTAGTAAGAAAAATAAAGGATAAATGAAAAGAGAAAAGAGATGAAAAGGGTGGAAGAATTAGAAGAAAAAGAAGAAGAAAAAACAAGTATTGACGCAAAAACGAAATAAGACGCAATGTAAAAATAGGAACATTTAAATAAAAAAAGAAAAAAGGAAAAAGAAATAGGAAGAAAAGCAAGAAGAAAAAGAAAAAATGTAAGGATACATGCCAAGAAGAAATATACACTTGTGATCAATGTCGACGGGAAAAACAGGTTCAAGAACAAAAATATAAAAAGGGGGAATTTCCTTTCGCATTTCCTAATTCTTTTTTCGGTTAGCCTCAGACGTGGGAGTTTATTATTATTTTTTAGAAGGCGTGGCATGAAAGGCTCCGCCCACCGAATTTTCAATGACTTAAAGAATGTACAACGAAACGGAGAGCAGGATTTGAATCGCATCGGTGGTTGAAGGAAGAGGAGGAGTGAAGGCGCCACAAGGAAGTAATTTTGTTTCAATGACGGTGGTATTATTTTTTTTTATCATAAAGATGTCAGAAATAAAAACGGGGAAAAACCCGCAGAAACCTATAAAAAGAGAAAAGGGGATTTAAAAAAGAATGAGTGGACAAGGAATTAGATTGAATGAAGGAGAGAAGGAAGGGAGGGTGTTGAACGGCAAGATGGTGGAAGTTGGAGAAATTAGGGAAAGTAAATATAAGGGGGAAAAAAGAAAGAGACCGAGAAAAAAACATGGAATGATTATAGGAAACAAGAAAGAAAGAAAGAAAGAAAAAAAGAAAGAAAACAAAAAGAAAAACAAAATGGAAGAACGAAAAGAATGGAAAAAAAGAAGAAAAAACGAAAGAAAGAAAGAATGAAGAGAAAAGAAATAAGAAGGAATGAAAGAAAGTGTAAATAAATAAATGAATAAAGAACGAATGAATGAAAGGAAGGAAAAAAGAGAACGTAAGGACGAACGAAAGAAATGGAAAAGTAGAAATTTAATGAATAAAGAAGGAAACAGGAAAGGGAAAGGAAAAAAGAAAGGCAGTATGAAGAAAAATGAAAAATATAAAAAGAAAAAAAGAAAAGAAAAAAGAAAAGAAAAAAGGCTGACAGAAAGGGGAAAATAAATAAAGAGAGAAAACAAAGAAAGAAAGAAAGAAAGAAAGAAAAGAAAGAAAATTGGAATGAATAAAAAGAAAAATAAAAGAAAAGAAAAAACGATAAAAGGAAAGACTACCGGGCAGGACAAAAGAAATAAAGAAAAGAAAACGAAGAAAATGAAAAAGAAAGAAAGATTAGATAATAAACATACAGATATGAAAAAGAACACAAAATAAAGAAAAAGAAGAAGGAATATAAAGATAAAAGGAAATCACAGATTGTAAGACCACAAAAAAAAAAACAAAAAAAAACAAAGAGAAAAACAAAAAAAATGCTAGAAAAAGAGATGGAGAGAAAGAAATCCAAAAGATCGACAGAAAGAAATCAAAAATCAACAGAAAGAAAAAAGAAAGAGAAATGAGTAAATAATTAACGTTAGACTAATAAATTATGAACGAAAAAAAAAAAAAGATAGAATATATAACAAAACAAGAAAGAAAATATCGGAATGAAAAGAAAGACGGCCAGGCAGGAACAAAAAAAAGTGAAGAAAATAGAAAGAACTGGGAATGAAGAAAAAAAAAACAAGAAAGGAAACACAAAAGATAGAGAAAATAAACATATGAAAAGAAAAAGAAAAGAAAAATGTTAAAAGGAAAGACTACCGGGCAGGACAAAATAAATAAAGAAAAGAAAACGAAGAAAATGAAAAAGAAATAAAGAAAAGAAAACGAAGAAAAGGAAAAAACAAATAATAAAGATTTAATAATAAACATACAGGCATGAAAAAGAACAACAAAAAAAAAAGAAAAAATAGACTGACGGCGAAATAGACGAAAAGGAAAAACGAAGAATGAAAGAAACCAGGAATTAAATGAAGACAGTAAAGAAATGCGGAATAATGGTGCTTAAGTCATAGAAAGAAAGAAGAGGAAAAAAAGAAATTAAAAGAAAAAAGAAAGATGAAATATATAGAAAAATAACTAGAAAAAAAGAAATAATAAAAATGGGCGCGTCTACACTATTGGGACGAGATTTTGTAGTCGATAAATGGAGTTTTCAGATTAAAAAAAAAACAGTGGTTTCAACTGATTTTTTTTTTTTTTTTTTTTTGTCAATTCTAATAAGTTACAATGGTAACTGCAAAATTATGCAGTCGGAATTACCTGAATATTACTGACTTATTTAAAAAAAAAAAAAAAAAAAAAAAAAACTTTAATCATAATAGTAGGTAAAAGAATTGCCGCCATCTTGTTTAAATCGAAACAGAAAATGACCTCCCTTTTGAACTCTCCTGTGTCTTACGATCGTTTTCATTGGATTCTATTTCCTATTTTCTTTAATAAATAATTTTCTACCTTATCGGTTTTCGTAATTTTTGGATATAGTCATCTTTAAATACGAGGAATGAGTAGATTACCATTGTTTTCATGCGAAATTCAGTATTACGATTTCCGAAATTTCGTTCCTATAGTGTAGCCGCGGCCAAACATGTAATAACAAAATTATAAGCCATTTGAAATAGAAGTAAAAGAGAAATAAAAAAGAAGAAAAAGAAAAAGCGAAGGAGAGGGAAACAAAACAAAACAAAATTAAAAAAAAAAAAAAAACGAAAAAAATAGAAACTTGTGAAATGCATACAAGATGGAGTCAATTAAACAATTTATTCAATATTGCAAATTCCAAGTTTCCATATTGTTCAACAAGAATCTAAGAAATAACTTCGAAAGAACAAAAATGCTCAATGAGTTGGCCGTGATTATCACAGTAAGAAGAAACCATTCTATTAAATTAACTTGACATCAAGGAGCATCAATAAATAAAAACAAAAAATGGATAAAAAAATTTGTTATAACAGACAAAGAACACTATTTCCATTCTGGAAGCTAAGCTGCGTCGTCCATTTCGTTTTTTTTTTTCTTTCTTTCTTTTTTATTTTTTATTCATAACTCAATTGGACCAATTAAAGAATTTTATTCGAATCTCTCTTAAAGAAATAATTTTATAAAATGGAAAGTGATGAGTTAAATGCACATTTTTTTCCTCTTAGTTTTCATGTTGCTATTCCGTATAGTACTGACGTTAATAGGAATGTTTTGTTTTGTTTTTGTTTTATTTTTTTGATTTGCTAGCTTTTTACTGACAACTACCCCATTTTAAGAATCGATTTTTAAAAATAAAAAGACCCTTGAATGCGGAGAATAATACAAGAAGACAATATAACGAATAAGCGTTACAGGGAATGAAGAACATCGAAACTGCATATCTACAAGTTCTACACCCCCCATCATGCACCCCCCCCATTGTTTCATAACCGTCCCCCCCCCCCAATAAAAAAAGTGATACCAAAGGGCCGGGAAAGGTCAATAAGGACTGAAAGACCGAGTAGCGAGCGCCAACCAGACCTCGGCTGGACAAGCGAAAAGAGAACTGGGACCTTGGGGAGGCTGAGTGCCACTCAAATTTCAGTATAAACCAATGGCCACTACCAGCGAGAAATCAATGGTAAGCGTCTGTTGCAATGATGCAAATTCATTTGCAAATGCTATCGAAGGAGGTGGAGAGAGCTGGACGTCTGGGGAGACTTGTTGTCACTCAGCTTCCAAAGAACACAACAGGTTTCCAATCAGATCGTTTGTTGACTTGTGTGAAAGCTCCATGTGAGCCAATAATAATAATAATAATAATAATAATAATAATAATAATAATAATAATAATAATAATAATAATAATATCTCCTTCATTAATACACACGAGTCTAAATTAGAAATAGACCCCCATATACACACACACACACACACACACACACACACACACATATATATATATATATATCTATATATCTATCTATCTATCTATCTATCTATATATATATATATATATATATATATATATATATATATATAATAGGCTACCCGTGGTCCGTTGGGTCAATATGTTATATTAGCTATGGAATTAATGTATGAGCGTGACACTTGTGACGTAAAGAAAATAGTTTTTTGTGACATAACAGAAACATTTCTATGAAAGTATATTAAAATGAAAAAAGAATATAGATAGATTTCTATGAGTGGTTCTGTTTATAATTGTTTATTTTTGGAGAAAAAAAAATTACAGCCATTGAATTATAAGTGGTTTGCCATATTTATAGGTAAATGTGCACTGAACAGATACCATAATACTTAAAGGTAAATTCAAATTTTGAGATATCTTTTAATTTAAACGCAAAAAAGTAACAATTGGGACGCTGAAAACGTACATAGTAAAACAATACGTTTTATGGTCGCGTTGATTATTTATTTGTAACGCAAATTAAAAAAAACATATTTTCGGGGTTATTTACGTTGGTAGTGTAGAAGAAAATGTATGAATGTTTTTTTTTAAAGAAAGATGGATTAAAAATGGAGAATAATTTTTTTAAAAATGAAGGTCGTGGGTGTATCGCCGTTGTAAAATGCTATTATGGTTGTCGACGAGTTAAAGTAGATTTATTTGTAAGAAAATTGCGTTAAAATAACTTAAACATAATACGAAAATGAACAATGTAAAAAAAAAATGCAGAAAATATTAACAATTGTTTATTTGGATAATTTAAACGCGAAAAAAAAAGCAATTGGGATGCTGAAAACGTACACAGTAAAACAATACGTTTTATTGTCGCGTTGATTATATGTTTATGTAGCATGCGCAACTGGAAGTCGTAAACCGGATGTTGGGTTACAACACCCGTTACAAGGTCATTTGAGTTCTACAATTATATATATATATATATATATATATATATATATATATATATATATATATATATTAACCTGACTTTTTGACAGAGATGAAACTTTGGAAATTCTGTTCATAACTTATTACCTAACTCTTCTCGCATATAGAGCACTGTTGAAATAAATACTGAAAATCCACACAGGAAATATTATTTCTCCTCATAACATTTTATGTGAACATATGAAATAATATATATATATATATATATATATATATATATATATATATATATATATATAAAATAAATATATATATATATATATATATATATATATATACTTCATTTACTCACATAAAATTAATATACGAAAGTATAGATTTATGCGTAAACTTTAAGTATTTACTCCAAAATTGCTCAATACGGAGGTAGAGCTAGTTAGTAAGTTATAAAATATATATGGCGATTAAGCTACGCTGAATATTCCGCGTTTCACTCTAGGACTCTTCAGGCTTATAGATGAAACGCGGATTATTCAGTGTAGCTTAATCGCCATATATATTTTATAACTTACTATATATATATATATATATATATATATATATATATATATATATATATATCGTACTTGGCGGTAATTGCGCCAAGTCTGAAGTAATTGCGCCAACTAGCTAAAAGTGCTCTTTTGGCAACCACGCATATAAAAAGCACAACGGGTTAAACAGTGTTTCTTCAAAAGAGAAACTTTCATGGGGATATTAAATTCACAATCAGTCTCGACTTTAAGAGGAGATGTTTTTGCTTTTCTTGCAATATATTATTATTATACGTGTCGACATTTTTTTAGTTAGTGCAATTGCTCCCTGATTTGGTGCAATTACCCAAAAGTACGATGTATATATCAAACAAACAGTGCCCACACGTCTATGTCTTACCGATTCAAGTTATCATTATTGATCCACGATAATAGATTTTTTACCTTATTTTCAAATTAACACGTGCTTTATTTCACTGTTTTTATTTATTTATTGCTTATAAGGACAAGTTACTTCCCAGCGACCCGAGTGATTGCAATTCCTCTAAATCACTTCAAGTTCTTACACAAGTGATATCTTTTTTTTTTTTTTCACCAAGAATTTGTGTGACAATTCGCCTCCTATCTCAATATCCTGATATTCTGTATTCTCTTCTAAACGAAGTGTAAACGATACTTGATCCCGGTTGCCGTCCTCGCCGACCCCAAACGATACTTAAGGCTATAAAAACCCCGAAGATTATCAAAACTCAGTTTAAGTGATAAAAGGTTGAAAATCTAATATAACCGAACAAGGATGCTATTCTATTCTGTAATGCTGGCGATGCCTATTGCGTTATTTTTTAATTTATTTTTATTATTGGCTCACAAGGAGCTTCTATACAGGCAATCAAAGATCTCTCCTTGAAAACAGCCTGTGGTGTTCCCGGGATGCTGAGTGACAAGTCTTCCAAGATTTTCCAGTACTCTCCACCTCTTTCGATACCATTTGCAAATAAATTTGCATTATCGCAACAGCTGCTTGCCATTCATTTCTCCTTGGCAGTGACCATTGGTCTTTACTGGAATTTGAGTGGCAATAAGCTTCCCCAAGGTCCCAGTTCTCTTCGCACTTATACAGTGGAGGTCTGGTCAGTGCTCACTCCTCGATCTTTCCTTCCTCCTTGGCTCTACTTTGCTGTTTGATTTCACTTCTTTTTAGGGAGGGGGCAGTGATGTGGTAATGGAGGGATGTGGTGGAGTTCGAGAACTTATGGATATGCGACTTTAATGTTTTGGATTCCATGTGGCGTTTCATGTTTGGCCTCTGCAGCAGTTTGTCTGGTCCGGGCTTGTTGCTCATGTATGTTAGTTTCCACATTCAAGGATTTTCTTAATATTTCAGCTGTTTTTATTATTGTTGTTTGTTGTATTTTTCCAGTCATTCCTTTGATTCCAATTTCCCCTAATCTTTTTTCAAAGTTTTTCGGGATTGTCCTAGTGCTCCTACTATTATAGGTATTATTTTTATTTTCTTCATCTTCCATATCCCTTTCAGCTCTCTGGCTAGCTCTGTGTATTTGCTCGGTTATTTTCTTTTCTTTGATATTCACCCTGTGGTCAGCTGGAACAGCAAAGTTTACGATTTGACAGGATGTTTTTTTTTCTTGTTAATTATTACGACATTCGGTCTTCTTGCTTATATGGGTCTATCAGTTTGTATTATTATTATTATTATTATTATTATTATTATTATTATTATTATTATTATTATTAGCAAGGTGAATCGACGTTGCTCGGGATTGAATGATGATCAATAAATATTTCACAATGTAATGTTTTTATTGTCATCGAAATCGATTAAGTAGCCTATTTTTAACTCGAATCGATTGATTGCCTGCTCTAATTGGGGATATCATCGCGATGCACCCGAAAGAAGCTTCACGTGCCTCTTGCAGTGGCTTAGTTCATAATACATTGCACTGTAGAGAACCTACTGTTGATTTTATAAAATTAGTTTTATATATAATGGCTTGCATTAATGTTTAAAATGCAAAAGTCAAGTATCATATTTCAATTGTGCTTTAAACAGAAAGATTCATTTTGAACGCACCCTTGTCATATCAAAGAACTCATTGTTGATTTTATATGCCTGATATTACTGTTGTGCAGTGATCATGGTTTAAATTAACCTTTAAAATAGAAAAGTCAAGTATCATGGTTCAGTTGTGCTTTAAACAGACATATTCATTTCGAATGTGCCCCTGTTATATCAAAGAATCTACGGTTGATTTTATATGCTGGGTCTTTCGGCTTGTGCGGTGATAAAACTTGTCAAATTTTTTTTTTTTTTTTACACAGTGATCACCACTTATCAAAGCCCGGAAGCCACTCAGGGATAAGGGTTATTGCAAGTACATTAAGTTAGTGAGGAGATTTGCTGAAGTGTTTACTTAAGGGGGCGGTTCATTAGGAATTTGTTAACATTGGACTTGAAGACATCCAAGTTGTAGTCCGGGGGGAAGCAGGCAGACGGAACAGAGTTCCACAGGCGTGGTGATACCAGGCTGTGTAAGATGTTAACATGTCAAAACCGCCTGTTCTTTCTTTCGTCGGATTATTTCGATTATCGATTATCGATACCTATCAGAGACATTCCGGCATGAAACATATCTAAGAACACTGCCAGGCACATAAATTAACTTCGTGTGGCGTTTAATAAAAATCGACCCAACCGTTTTCGAGTCCATAAGGAACGAATTTTCACACACACAGATACACAGACACACGAAGATCCTTTTATATAATAGTAGCTAGCTAGATAGATAGATAGAAAGATAGAAGTTATTATTATTATTATTATTATTATTATTATTATTATTATTATTATTATTATTGGCTCACAAGGAGCTTTCACACAAGTCTTCAGAGAACGTGATTATGCCGTATACGGTTGGGCCCATTGCGTCATTTTATCTTAGCGTAAAACAGATCCCTTAATCGAGCCCGTCTGCCCAGTTAGGAGTTTAACAACGCATTTTAACTGTGTATATATTCTAACACCGTGTAGTAAAACTTTCAATGCGATTGTTAATTATTTACATCCTCACACATTCTGTGTTTAAACAGCGAAGAAAACCAAATGGAATCAAATATGCAATAAAAGAGGAAAATAAATAATTATAAAATTACTTTATTTATAGTTAAAAGAATTGGGGAATCATTTTTATGCGTACACCGTTTTGAACACATCGTAAACGAGTCTATGATATTTAGCTTTTTGCACTGTTGTAGACTTTATTTTTACATAGGCATAACCACTTATAAAGGCCCAGAGACCACTCGAGGATAAGGGTTAAGAGTGCACAGTAGTGAATTGGACAATATAGTAATCGTTAGTAATGGAAATTTGGTAAATTTGTTAACTTAAGTGGAACGGCTCATCAAGAACTTGTTTACGTCAGACTTGAAGACAACCATATTGTAGTCAGCTGGAAAGCAGGAAAACGGAAGACAATACCACAGGCGTGCAGTTCTAAGAAAGAGCTTTGTTCATGGAATTTACGTTTTGATTTAGGCACAGTTAAAGAGTGGGGGGATTATTGATAGTGTTTTCAGCTAGACGAGTGTTTCTTGTGAAAGTTTGGCGAGGGGGGACCATAGATTGAAGCTCAGTCGAGCACTTGCCATGAAAATAACGATAAAGCAAAGACAAACTCGGCATATATCTGTTTTATGAACTACGACATATATCTGCTTTAAGAAATTCTACTAACTACTGATTACTTGATTCACAGACACCGTGAGTTATGTGCCCTTGGTATTTGATCTTAACTGTTTTTAGTCAGTAGTTTTTATAAAAGAGTAAAACCAGTATCAATATGAAGGAGGCATTGGGCAGAGACAGAAACAGATTGTGTTTCACTGAACAGATGGAACTGCTAAGGTGCATCAAAAACTTACGTTACTTTAACTTATTAGCACAAATGTAATCGTTGAATTAATACCATTTATTTGTAGATACAAAATAATAAATTAAGTGATACACATTGCACTGAAGGTTTAAAATCTCTGCTAGATCCATGCCGCCCTCCTCGCCGACCCCAAACACTGTGTGCCGTGATTTTCGTTTCCTTCATCTTCATCTTCTATTCTGTCTGTGTCGTCTTGGCGATCGCCTAGAGCGCGAAAACTGGTTTACAACTATATAAAAAAAAAAAACAATTAGTGTTAGGACGATTAATCGGAATCGAAATCCAGAATCGGAAAAATCTGAGCTTTTGTGGGTATCGGAATCGCTATCGGAATCGGAAAAACTTGAGCCTATTTTCCGATGGCAGACCGATTCCTAAAATGTTCTTTTTTATTGGATTTTTGTTTAAGAAACATTTTCCACTGCTTGTAGTAATAATAAAATAATAAATATTTATTGATTTAAACTTACAATAAGACTATAATCTCTAGATCACTCCACCACACAAGATGCGTTTTTACATCTGGGAAAATACATGCACATTCAAGATGTGTTTTTACAGTAATCGGGACAAAATAACAATTTTATGGTTAAATAATTAGAGATTTATAAAGAATCGGAAT